>NW_018363939.1:0-1227 GCF_002078875.1 Numida meleagris | reverse complement strand
GGAATGGGAGTGGTGGGATACGGCGCAGGGGAAGGGGGAGTGGAATTGGAAGGGGACTGGAGGGAGATGCCACAGGGAAAGGGGAAAGGGAATGGGAAGGGGACTGGACGGAGACGCTGCAGGGGAAGGGGAAGGGGAATTGGAAGGGCACTGCAGGGAGATGGCACAGGGTACGGGGAAAGGGGAATGGGATTTGGAATGGCATTGGAGGGAGATGCATCAGGGGAAGGGGAAAGGGAATGGGATTTGCAATGGGACTGGAGGGAGATGCTGCAGAGGAAGGGGAAAGGGAATGGGAAAGGGTCTTGAGGGAAATGCTTTAGGGGAAGGGGAAGGGGAATGGGAATGGGACATGAGTGAGATGCCTCAGGGAAGGGGAAAGGGGAATGGGATTTGGAATGGGATTGGAGGGAGATGCATCAGGGGAAGGGGAATTGGAAGGGGACTGGAGGGAGATGCCACAGGGAAAGGGGAAAGGGAATGAGATTTGCACTGGGACTGGAGGGAGATGCCTCAGGGAAAGGGGAAATGGAATGGGAAGGGGACTGGAGGGAAATGCCACAGGGTATGGGGAAAGGGGAATGGGATTTGGAATGGGATTGGAGGGAGATGCATCAGGGGAAGGGGAAAGGGAATGGGAAGGGGACTGGAGGGCGATGCCACAGGGGAAGGGGAAAGGGGAATGGGAAAGGGTCTGGAGGGAAATGCTGCAGGGGAAGGGGAAGGGGAATGGGAATAGGAATGGGATTGGAGGGAGATGCCTCAGGGGAAGGGGAAAGTGAAAGGGAAGGGCACTGGAGGGAGATGGCACAGGGTAACGGGAAAGGGGAGTGGGAATTGGAATGGGATTGGAGGGAGATGCCTCAAAGGAAGGGGAAAGGGAATGGGAAGGGGACTGGAGGGAGATGCTGCAGTGGAAAGGGAAGTGGTATGGGAATGGGAATGGGACTGGAGGGAGATGCCTCAGGGGAAGGGGAAAGGGAATGGGAAGGGGACTGAAGGGAAATGCCACACGGTAAGGGGAAAGGGGAATGGGATTTGGAATGGGATTGGAGGGAGGTGCCTCAGGGGAAGGGAAAAGGGAATAGGAAGGGGACTGGAGGGAGATGCTGCAGGGGAAAGGTAAGGGGAATAGGAATGGGACTGGAGGGAGATGCCTCAGGGGAAGGGGAAAGCGAATGGGAAGGGGACGGGAGGGAGATGCCACAGGGGAAGGGGAATGGGAAT
>NW_018363938.1:0-1316 GCF_002078875.1 Numida meleagris | reverse complement strand
CACAGCTCGTTGCAGCTCTCAGCGATGGGCTGGGGCACGGCAACGCTGGTTTTTGGTGGGCACAGGTCGTAGCAAGACATCTTGGTGTGATGGGATGGTGCTCTGCAAGAGGGCAGAGAGTGTCAGCCAGCAGGAGAAGGCAGTGCACCTGGCACAGGGGCCTGTAGCAGGCCCAGGCGATGGACAGGAGAAGTGCTCTCCGACTTACCCTGTTCCTGAAGGAGAAGGAGGCCAGAGCAGTGCTTGGGAGAGCCCTGTGCAGACCCAGCTTTTATCTAGGCAGAGCCATGGCTCATCACTCGCTGGGCCAATGGCCACAGGCGGCACTTCCTGCTGCCAAGTCCAGGCTGGCCTGCCCCTGCCCTGCCTGAGTCAGCAGCCCTTGTCCAAACCAGCACAGTCCGCTTTGCCACGTTCCCTCATCTTTCTGCTTCATGGGCCAAACATGTGGTGCTGAGCAGGCAGTGAGTGAGAGGAGCGCCTCTGATTTGGTGTTTTGTCACCTCGCCCCTCTGCAGATAACAAGCGCAGTGTGTTTGTCACTCAGATGCTGGCATGCAGGAGGCCTAGGACAAGTTGCCCACTTACCCATTGCCACAACCCTGCTCCTCCCTGGGCCTCTTCACATCTGGCATGAGGCCACAAAGAAACCAAGCCCCTGGGGAAGCACTGTGGCACACAGGGTACTGACACTCATTATTTCTCATGCTCCCTGCCCTCTTACACAGGCAGAGAATGAGAGGGCAGTGGACTAATTTGCCCATTATCAGAGGGCTGGCCAGCGTCTGAGCAGGGAAATTGCAAGGACTGAGAGCGAGGGTGGGGGCTGACAAGGAGATGGCATCAGCAAAACAGCCCTGTGGTATGCACAGAAGAGATCAGGGCTTGGGCGCTGGGAGCCACGTGCCCCCATCACGGTCAGCTCCTCCCCATGCTCAACAGCCCCCATAAAAAGCAGCCCAGAGTGAGGGATGGCATCCACCTCTCCTGCCTGGCTCAGCTCCGGAAAAGGGTGAGTGGCAGGGCCTCCTTTGGCAGGGGCTGGCGTGGGTCTCCCTGGCAGGAGGGCAGGGTGCTGGGAGAATGCTGAAGCTGGGCAGCAATGGCAGAGGCTCTGGCCCTGTTGTGTGCAGAGCAGTTCCTGGTCACAGCCTTTGTACTGCCAGGGCATTTACTCACTCACCGGTCCACCCTTCTGGGATTTGCATTGCAGGCTCAGCTCTCTTCACACCAAGATGTCTTGCTACGACCTGTGCCCACCAAAAACCAGCGTCGCCGTGCCCCAGCCCATCGCTGAGAGCTGCAACGAGCTGTGT
>NW_018363937.1:0-1317 GCF_002078875.1 Numida meleagris | reverse complement strand
GGGGGTGAACGGAACCGAACCGGGACCCGGAACCGGGACCGGGACCCGAACCCGGAGAGGGAATGGGGAATGGGGAATGGGAAACGGGGACCGGGAATGGGAGCGGTACCGGGATGGGAACCGGCACCGAGAGACCGGGACCGGGATGGGAAACGGGACCGGGAAACGGGAACCGGGACCGGGAGAGCGGAACCGGGACCGGGAAACGGGACCGGGACCAGGGAATGAATGGGAGCCGGGGAACCGGGACCGGGAAACGGGACCGGGAGAGCGGAACCGGGACCGGGAAACGGGAATGGGAACCGGGGAACCGGCACCGGGAATGGCACCGGGAATAGGGAGCGGCAATGGCACCGGTACCGGGAATGGCACCGGGGAACGGGACCGGGAATGGCACCGGGATGGGATCGGTACCGGCACCGGGAATGGCACCGGGATGGGATCGGTACCGGAATGGGAACCGGGACCGGCAGAGGAAATGGCACCGGGGTGGGAACCGGCACCGGGAGGGGCACCGGGATGGGATTGGTACCGGCACCGGGAATGGCACCGGGATGGGATTGGTACCGGCACCGGGAGTGGCACCGGGATGGGGTCGGTACCGGCACCGGGAATGGCACCGGGATGGGATCGGTACCGGTACTGGGAATGGTAGCGGGTAACGGGAACCGGGAGCCGGGGGCTGGAATGGGAACGGCACCGGGAATGGCACCGGGGATGGAGACCGGGAATGGGACTGGGATGGGACCGGTACCGGTAGACTGAGACCGGGAATTGGACCGGGAATAGGGACCGGTACCAGGAGATATAGAGACCGGGAACGGCACCGGGAATAGGGACCGGGGAATGGAGACCGGGAATGGCACCGGCACCGGGGAATGGGTTCGGCACCGGGGAATAAATAGGAGCGGGAACGGGACCGGGGTGGGAACCGGGACCGGGAAACCGGAACCGGGAACGGCACCGGGCTGGGAACGGCACCGGGACCGGGAATGGCACCGGGCTGGGAACCGGGGACGGCACCGAGCTGGGAACGGCACCGGGATCGGGGGAGCGAGACCGGGAACGGTACCGGGAAATGGAACCGGGACCGGGAATGGTACCGGGATGGGAACCGGGACCGGGAATGGCACCGGCACCGGGAGATAGAACAGACCGGGAATTGCACCGGGGGGTGGGACCGGGAAACGGCACCGGGAAATGGAGCCGGGGAATGGCACCGGGAAACGGCACCGGGGACTGGTACCGGGAAACGGCACCGGGAGATGGAGCCGGGGTGGGGGTGGGGAACGGCACCGAGCGGCACCGGCACCGGGA
>NW_018363936.1:0-1319 GCF_002078875.1 Numida meleagris | reverse complement strand
CAGCCAAACATGGTGCAGAGGAGAAGTGTGTCAAGGCTCCTGCTCTTGTGATGGAAGAGTGGGGACTGTTTCACAGGACCATTCAGATCTGAGGATGGTGTTCCTCCTAACTTGAGGGCCTGAAGGTGGTGGAAGGAGGGCCTGAAGGTGGTGGATGGACAAGGGTGTCTTTCCTGGAAGGAAACACATACTGCAAATGGGTTATGGCTGGAAGAAGGGAAAGTTAGCAAAGGCGTGGAAGGAATTTTTGCCACAGGTCTCGCGGCATATTTGAAACCAGAATGAAGTCTGTCCATTCCCAGATCAGAGCTCTTACCCATTAAGATCTAGTAAGTCCACATCATTTGCAGCTATCTGCATTTCTCTCTATTATTTGAAAATGCAGAACTTCACTGCTGTCACCTTCTGTAGCAGAAGGACAGCTGCAGTAATAAAGCGCTGCATGGCTCCTTGGCTCTTTCTCTAAGGATATTCCTACCTGCTTGCTTCATACAGGCACCAGGCTCAAGGCTTAGCTCTCAGGAGCAAGTGTTACGTCTAATTATTTCTATATTTCAGGTTTGATCCTCATACTTCCATGTACAGATACGTTCATCAAGGTTGACCTTAGAACTGTGACATGTAACATTCCTCCACGAGAGGTAACTATTTTCCAGCAGCCATCTATATCAGAAACAAAACAGAGCGGATTCATGGCAAGATCGAAAACGATGTGGGTGCTTTGTAGTCTTGCAGCTGTGAGCTACCCTATAGAGTTTAGCTTATTTGCTTTGTCGTCTGACTTCCACAGCCTTTACAGAACACCTAGTTATGAAAAGCTGCAGATGCATCATTACAGGCCAGGCAAACTCCCCTTGCTGATGTGTGAGTTAAAGAATAAAGAAGATGGGATTAGGGCTCTGAAGAGGAGACAGTTGAGACAAGAGAAGTGAGGTTGCAGGGGTGCATGTGGTGGCTCCCCAAAAACAGAAAGCAGGAAGGAGGATGGTTACATACTTGTGCTGTATGAGATTTAGCAGCTTTTGGCAAGGCTTCTGCAACTGTTGGCAGGGTTTCCATGAGGCACTTAATTGTAGGCAAGGGACACCGAGAAGGGGAGCAGCTGTGTAGCGTTGTTAATGCTCTGCTGTGACCAGCTGCCTGCTGAGGTGCAGGCACTTACCTCTTCTTGCACTGGCAGAAGATGACAAATTCCTTTAGGAATGCCAAAATGTCTTTCAGAATTTCTTCTCACTATTTTTGCACTTTGCTCTTCACTTTTGCTTTAATTTCTGGTGATTCTCACAAATACATTGCTCAGAGAAAAGTAGCAGTGCTCT
>NW_018363935.1:0-1201 GCF_002078875.1 Numida meleagris | reverse complement strand
CAGTGGGATTAATGGGGACACTGGGGGCAATGGGGTCAACGGGGACAATGGGGGCAATGGGGACATCAATGAGGACATTGGGGTCAATGGAGTGAATGGGGACATTGGGGTCAAGGGGGACAATGGGGACACTGGGGGCAATGGGGACATGGGACACTGGGGACATTGAGGGCAATGGGGTCAATGGGGACAATGGGGTCAGTAGGGTCTATGGGGACATTGGGGTGAATGCGGACAATGGGGACAATGGGGTCAGTGGGGTCAATGGGGTCAACAAGGTCAACGGGGTCAGTGGGGTGAATGGGGGCAATGGGGTCAATGGGGACAATGGGGATATTGGGGTCAGTGGGGGCAAGGGGGCCAATGGGGACAATGGGGATAATGGGGTCAATGGGGACATTGGGGTCTGTGGGGGTACTGGGGACAATGGGGGCATTGGGGTCAATGGGGTCAACAGGGTCAACGGGGTCAGTGGGGTGAATGGGGGCAATGGGGTCAACGGGGACAATGGGGACAATGAGGATATTGGGGACAATGGGGTCAATGGGGACAATGGGGACAATGGGGACAGTGGGGTCAATGGGGTGAATGGGGACAATGGGGACATTGGGGTCATCAATGGGGACATCAATGGGGTCAGTGGGGACATCAATGGGGACATTGGGGTCAAAGGAGACATCAGTGGGGTCAGTGGGGCCATCAATGGGGTCAATGGGGACATCAGTGGGGTCAATGGGAACATCAGTGGGGACAATGGGGCCATTAATGGGGACATCAATGGGGACAATGGGGTCAATGGGGTCAATGGGGTCAATGGACACAATGGGGACAATGGGGCCATCAATGGGGTCAATGGGGTTAATGGGGGTACTGGGTTCAATAGGGTCATCAATGGGGACATCAATGGGGTCAATGGGGTCAATTGGGTCAATGGACACAATGGGGACAATGGGGCCATCAATTGGGTCAATGGGGGCAATGGGGCCATCAATTGGGTCAATGGGGGCAATGAGGTCATCAATGGGGACATCAATGGGGTCAATGGGATCAATGGGGTCAATGGGGTCAATGGGGACAATGGGGACAGTGGGGACATCAATGGGGTCAATGGGGACATTGGGGTCAATGGAGACATCAGTGGGGTCAGTGGGGACATCAATGGGGTCAATGGGGACACTGGGGTCACTGGGGGCACTGGGGG
>NW_018363934.1:0-1264 GCF_002078875.1 Numida meleagris | reverse complement strand
TTAATTAGCCACGCAATGAAGCAGCGCCCCCCCACGAGCGCCCCCCTTCATCAGTGCCCCCACATCTCCCTAATTAACCCCCCAATTAATTAACCCCCCAATTAATTATCAGCCCCCCGATTCATTAGCACCCCCCCAATGAACGAACCCCCCCGACGAGTTAATGAGCGGCCCCTAATGAACTAATTATCTCCCGTAATTAATCACCTTGCGGCGGCGCCTCCGGTTTCTTCTCCTCTTTCTTCTTGGCCTCCTTCTTGGGCGCTGCAATTAATTAACGCAATTAACGCCCGCTCATTAATTAACCCCGGGCTAATTAACCCCGTGAAGGGTCATTCACCCCGTGAAGGGTCGTTAACCCCGTGTAATTAGCCCAATTAATGGCAATTAATGATCCCCCCTCCCCCCCCTAATAAAGTTAGCGCTGCTCCTGGGTCAATTAACATCACTGCGGATAATTAATTAATGAAGCGCATCGCAGGGTAATTAACCCCACGAAGGGCAATTAACTTGATTGGGGGCAATTCATTAACCACTCCGGGGCAGTTAATTAACGCCTCAGTTGTAATTAACCGCAGTTAAGGGCAATTAACACCACTGGGAGCAATTAATGAACCCCACCACGCGCTAATTAACCCCATTAATTTCATTAAGAGCAATTTACCCCTCCCCAAGGGCAATTCACCCAATTAATCCCTTAATTACTTAATTAATTAACCCCCCCCCCACGGGGGCAATTAGCCCCATTGAAGGGCAATTAATTATCCCCCCCCAGGCGGTAATTAACACCACAGGGGGCAATTAATTCCATTAAGGGCAACTAACCCCTCCATGCAGGCAATTCCCCCAATTAATCCCTTAATTAATTAACCAACCCCCCCCCCATGGGTGCAATTAACCCCACTGACGAGCAATTAATTACCCCCCCCGGGGGGTAATTAACACCACAGGGGGCAATTAATGAACCCCACCACGCGCTAATTAACCCCATTAATTCCACTAGGGGCAACTTACCCCCCCATGCAGGCAATTCCCCCAATTAATCCCTTAATTAATTAACCAACCCCCCCCCCCCACGGGGGGGGCAATTAACCCCCCTGAAGATCAACTAATTACCCCCCCCCCCCGGGGGGGGCAATTAAGCGGGGGTTAATTAACCCCAGAGGGGGGGCAATGGCCCCTCCCCCCTCCCCTCTCCCCTCCCCCATGGGTAATTAATGCCATTAAAGGTAATTAACCCCGCCGAGGTAATTAATCCCTCGGC
>NW_018363933.1:0-1273 GCF_002078875.1 Numida meleagris | reverse complement strand
GTGCCCCATAGTGCCCCATAGATCCCACACGGTGCCCCATAGATCCCATATAGTGCCCCATAGCGCCCCATAGATCCCACACGGTGCCCCACAGTGCCCCATAGATCTCACACAGTGCCCCATAGAGCCCACATGGTGCCCCATAGATCCCACATAGTGCCCCACAGCGCCCCATAGATCCCACACGGTGCCCCATAGCGCCCCACATAGCGCCCCATAGATCCCACACGGTGCCCCATAGATCCCACACGGTGCCCCACAGCGCCCCATAGATCCCACATAGTGCCCCATAGATCCCACACGGTGCCCCATAGATCCCACACGGTGCCCCACAGCACCCCATAGATCCCACACGGTGCCCCATAGCGCCCCACATAGCGCCCCATACATCCCACACGGTGCCCCATAGATCCCACACGGTGCCCCGTAGCACCCCACAGAGCCCCATAGATCCCACACGGTGCCCCACAGCGCCCCATAGATCCCACACGGTGCCCCATAGCGCCCCATAGATCCCACATAGCGCCCCATAGAGCCCACACAGTGCCCCATAGATCCCACATAGCGCCCCATACATCCCACACGGTGCCCCATAGCGCCCCACATAGTGCCCCATAGATCCCACACGGTGCCCCATAGCGCCCCACATAGTGCCCCATAGATCCCACACGGTACCCCATAGCGCCCCACAGCGCCCCATAGATCCCACACGGTGCCCCATAGCGCCCCACATAGCGCCCCATAGATCCTCATGGTGCCCCAGAGAGCGCCCCATAGCGCCCCACAGCGCCCCATACATCCCACACGGTGCCCCACAGCGCCCCATAGATCCCACACGGTGCCCCATACTGCCCCACAGCACCCCATAGATCCCACACGGTGCCCCATAGATCCCACATAGCGACCCATAAATCCCACACAGTGCCCCATAGATCCCACACGGTGCCCCACAGCGCCCCATAGATCCCACACGGTGCCCCATAGAGCCCACATGGTGCCCCATAGATCCCACACGGTGCCCCATAGCGCCCCATAGATCCCACACGGTGCCCCATAGCGCCCCATAGATCCCACACAGTGCCCCATAGATCCCACATGCTGCCCCACAGCGCCTCATAGATCCCACACGGTGCCCCATAGCGCCCCATAGATCCCACACGGTGCCCCATAGCGCCCCATAGATCCCACACGGTGCCCCACAGCGCCCCATAGATCCCACACGGTGCCCCATAGATCCCATATAGTGCCCCATAGTGCCCCATAGATCCCACAC
>NW_018363932.1:0-1223 GCF_002078875.1 Numida meleagris | reverse complement strand
CCCCGTAGAACCACAGCGACACCGCGTGGTGACACCCGGTAATGACACCCTATGGAGACCCACAGCGCCACCGCGTGGTGACACCCGGTAATGACACCCCATAGCGCCCCACAGCGACACCCCATAGCGACCCAGAGCGACGCCCCATAGCGACCCATAGAGCCCCATAGAAACAGACCCACAGAGACCCCATAGAGCCCCATAGCAAGACCCCATAGAGACCCATAGCGACACCCCATAGCGAACCCCATAGAGAACCCCCGTAGAACCACAGCGACACCGCGTGGTGACTCCCGGTAATGACACCCCATAGCGCCCCATGGCGACGCCCCATAGCGCCACCCCATAGCAAGACCCCATAGAGCCCCATAGCAAGACCCCATAGAGCCCCATAGAAACAGACCCACAGAGACCCCATAGAGCCCCATAGCGACAGCCCCATGGAGCCCCACGGCGACCCATAGAGCCCCATAGAAACAGACCCACAGAGACCCCATAGAGCCCCATAGCGACACCCCATAGAGACCCATAGAGCCCCATAGAAACAGACCCACAGCGACGCCCCATAGCGAACCCCATAGAGAACCCCTGTAGAAACCACAGCGACACCGCGTGGTGACTCCCGGTAATGACAACTCGTAGCGCCCCACAGCGCCACCGCGTGGTGACACCCGGTAATGACACCCCACAGCGCCCCATGGCGACGCCCCATAGCGCCACCCCATAGCGACCCATAGAGACCCATAGCAAGACCCCATAGAGCCCCATAGAAACAGACCCACAGAGAACCCATAGAGACCCAGAGCGACGCCCCATAGTGCCCCATAGAAACAGACCCACAAAAGCCCCATAGAGCCCCATAGCAAGACCCCAAAGAGCCCCATAGTGACACCCCATAGAGACCCATAACAAGACCCCATAGCTACCCATAGAGCCCCATAGAAACAGACCCACAGAGACCCCATAGAGCCCCATAGCGAGCCCCATAGCGCGCCCCAATAGCGAACCCCATAGAGAAACCCCCGTAGAAACCACAGCGACACCGCGTGGTGACTCCCGGTAATGACACCCCATAGCGACCCATGGCGACACCCCATAGAGCCCCATAGAAACAGACCCACAGAGACCCCATAGAGACCCACAGCGACGCCCCATAGAGCCCCATAGCGACGCCCCATAGAGACCCACAGTGACACCCCATGGAGCCCCATAGAGCCACAGCG
>NW_018363931.1:0-1321 GCF_002078875.1 Numida meleagris | reverse complement strand
CCCCCCCCCCCCCAAACTCCTGGGAGAGAACGCGCCCCGCTCTGCTCCCTGCGCCTTGCACTGAGATACAGCACACGCTCGGGTCCCGGCGCCCGCAGACAGCCTCAACTGATAGACAGACACATCGAGCCGCTGTTCCTGCCGCAGCCTTACTCCTCCTCCGCTGCCCACGTCACCCTGACAATTACAAATAGGTCTCACACAAACCCATACCTGTCAATCTTTTTAATTGCTTTGTTTTCTTTCTTTTTTTTTTTTTTTTTCCCTCCTCCTTTCCCAGAGCTAAACAATATGACAGAAGCGAAACCTCAGCGCGGCGCGGCACAAAGGCCGCTCACGTGCGGCTCACGCCGCCGGGACCCGCCGCAACTCGGAGGGGTCTCGCTCCGGCCGACTCGGGAGCGGCGAGGGGACGGCACCCGGGCGGCGGGGGGACGGCCGCGGCTCGCTCCGAGATGCCGGCGGAACGCGGGACGCGGTGCGGGGAGCGGTGCGGCCGGGGAGGTCCCGCAGGAGGGGTCGTTCCCTTCCTGTCAGGACAGCGGGCACGCGGGCTGCACGGCCGGTTCCTGAGGGAAAGCGCTCCGAACTGCGGCTTGCCTCTCCTTAGGGCAAGAGGGACTTTTATTCTTTTGCTTTCAGTTCGCAGAGCGAGCGGCACGGGGCTCGCTGAGGGGATTCCGGCACCGGTGTGCAAAGCCCTGTCACGCTGCCTTTTCCTTCGCTCCCTCCCCACGCTCGTACCAAGTTGGGACGGGCGGCCACACGGAAACACTTCCTGAGCCCCCTCCGCTCCCTGCGCGGATTCCCCTTCCCAGACGCGCCCCACGGTGACTTTTAGGAGGCAAAGGAAGTAAGGGCTTTCCCAGCAGCCTCGCGGAGCAGGAGAGCCCCACGCCGCGCAGCCCGACGGCAGCAGCTCCCCGCGGGGCTCCGGGGCCGCCGCCACGCGAGCGAGCCCCTTTGAACCCCACACCCGCGCCCGGTGCGCGGGCTGCGGGCTCGGGGTTGATTCGTAGCACCTTGCGCGGAAGTGAACGTTTCGCACGGAAGGGGCGGAGCTCCGCCCCGGGCAGCGGCTGCTCGGCGGCGGCTAATAACAACACGGAGCGGAGCGACAACTTCGCCCCGCTCTTCCGGCCGTACCGCGCCGGTCGTTCAGCTCGCATCTTTCCCGATTCTCATTTTTGCTTTATTTTTAGTAGAACGATAACGTCTCCGTAAACCACAGGACGGGTCAGGGCGGGGGACCCCGCTCGCAGCCCTAAGCCGAGGCAGCGCGCTCGGTACGCCGCCCCCGGCAGCCAGCCCGACCCCCGGC
>NW_018363930.1:0-1280 GCF_002078875.1 Numida meleagris | reverse complement strand
CTGCTTCTGCATACAGAGGAAATGGGTCGCTTTCCTGCACTAGAATTAGAAGGGTCCTTCTCAGTGGAAAGCTTTGTTCATCTCTCTTCACGTTGTCTAAGAACCTTCTGCACGCCCAAATTTAATTACACACCTTAAAAGGAAGGTGTATAAGAGGAAGCACCTTCAGGAGCCGCTCACAGGCGGTGCAGACAGCGCGGATGTGGAGGAGAAGTCGCATCGGATCAGCGCATGGAGCCAGAGGGCACCGGCCCCAGTGTCTGCCCCAGTGCCGCGCTCACCACTGCCCGCACAGAGCTGCCGCAGCTGCATGAAGCCGGCGTGCAGCCCGCTGCGTGTTGGCCTGCAGGGGAGAAGCTGTGTGGGGGGATGAGCGTCGGGATGGGAACCGGTTGGGAAGGTTGTCCTTGCTCCTGCCTATTGCTCTGTATGTTCCATTATTAAATGCTTGGAGTTCACTTTGCTACACCTCTGCCTGCAGTCATTCCCGCAGCTCCAAAGACCGCCCCCTCCCCTCCTCTCCCTCCCCTCCGCGGTGCCCAGTTCTGGAGCCCCTAACACAAGAAGCACATGGAGCTCTTTGGAGCTGGACAAGAATTGGCTGGATGGCAGCAGCCAGGGTTGCAGTCAACGGCTCCGTGTCCAGGTGGAGGCCGGGGACAAGTGGTGTCCCTCAGTGCTGCATTTGAGACCGCTGCTCTTTTATATCTCTATCGATGACACAGACAGTGGAATTGAGTGCAAGTTTGCAGACAACATGAATGCAGACTGGGCAACCTCCACGGAGGCAGCCCTGCGGAGAAGGCTTTATACATTCTCAAAGAGGGGAGATTTAGATAGGAGGTCAGGAGGACAGAAAAGGTCCAGAAAGGTGACAGAAAGGGTGGCAGCCCTGCCCACGGCAGGGAGTTGGACTGGGATGGTCTTTAAGGTCCCTTCAGACCTAAGCCATTCTAAAACTCTCTGAAGGATTTGGCTGACAGAAAGCAGAGCTTGGCAGGCTTTGGCAGTGCCAGACACAAAGCTGAGGGCAGTGAAGCTGTCTGTCTGTAGACGTCTGGTTTTCAGAGCCCAGCTGGGCATGCAGACGTAGTTTTCAACCACCTTCTCGATTGCATCTCGTGTCAGCTGCTGAATTTCCTGGCAACAAAATGGGAATGGAGAGACAGCAGTGAGCACAAAGACAAGAGGAGCCAGGCGTGGCCAGGGAGTCCTAGCAGAGAGCCAAGGAAAGACTCCATGCCTTTCCAGAAATCTGGCAAGATCTTCCTGAAAATGGG
>NW_018363929.1:0-1322 GCF_002078875.1 Numida meleagris | reverse complement strand
GGGCTCAACTCCCACCCCTGACACGCTCCTCTCTCTTGCCCTCTGCTGGAATTCAGGGGCAAACCTTCAGGACAAGCCTCTCCTCTTGTTCACCATTCACTGCAGGCTCTGCTCTCCATCCTGTACACCTCACATGAGTCACCCAGTGGGAAGGCTCTCACCACAGGAAATGTCCCCTCCCAGTTCAAGGGGAGCAGGGAAGTGCTGAGGACACGCACAGACTCAGCCCACACCACCACCACACCTGCAGAAACCATGTGGCTGACCCTTCACAACATTCTGTTGTGAAGCAGGTGTTGCACAGCCTTCTGGATCCCAGATAGGGGCCTGCTGAAAATGAGCTTCCTTTGACACTAATTCAAAGGCCTCCCACAAAACAGCAGAGCTTCTTCAGGCTGGACGAGAGAAGGCAAGGGATCTAGAGGGCTTCCACTGTGTGCTCTACAGTACCGAGTGGCTGCTGCTGGTTGGAGGTACTGAAGGGTAGTGCTCCACCCTCCTGTTTTGGTGAATTCAGTGCAGGGCTTTATCAGAAATGCCTTTCCTAAATCACGTCTCCCCATCGTCCATATGATGGTAGGAATTGAATGTTGTTTCTGCATTAGATATCGAAAAAGGGGAACTGATCTAAGGAAGTACAGCACAATGTATTTTGTAACTTCCCCTTAGAAACGGCTCATTTGAAAAAGCAGAAATACCATATATTTCAGTAACATATTTTAGAAATATAGTTGTTGAATTATTCTCAAGTGATTAATTCTCACTTGTAAAACCGTAATAGTTGTGAATAGTATGGGAATAGTATTATGGACTAGAAAGCATGTTGTAAGGCTGTTCTATTCGGATGAGAGACCCTCCGCAAAAGAAAGGCAGACTTGTCAAACATCAAAGAAGCCAGGGCCTCCACACAAGGCCAAACTGCCTCACTCTGTGACTAGGCTGGGATACAACAGGCAGGCATCAGGATGCCCCCCCTCTATCCTCCTTCCACACTTATCCCTATCCAAGGATGAGCAGGTGTCCAGAAATAATGACCGAGTGCTGAGTAAGCAAGTGTTAGAAGTTAATTAATTAGCAATATACATGCTTAGCAAGCAACAATTTATGTTCAAGCAGTATCGGTATGTTTAGTTGAGCGTCGGAAGATTGTGAACCTGAAGTACTCAGCCAATGAGGAACCAGGGGAGGAAAAGATCAGCGTCGGGTAATAGGGCATAAAAGATGTAACACTGCTTTTTCTGCAGGTGCTCCTGCTTGCAGGACGCCCGCCATAGCAATTGCAAATAAAATCTGCTTTTATCAGAGATACCGTCCTGATCAAT
>NW_018363928.1:0-1215 GCF_002078875.1 Numida meleagris | reverse complement strand
TTTTGGGGTGTCCCTATGGGGTTTTGGGGTCCCTATGGGGTTCCCTTATGGGTTTGGGGTGTCCCTATGGGGTCTTGGTTTCCCTATGGGGTTTTGCGGTGTCCTTATGGGGTTTTGGGGTGACCCTGTGGGGTTTTGGGGTCTCTATGGGGTTCCTTTATGGTTTCGAGGCATTTCTATGGGGTTTTGGGGTGTCCCTATGGGGTTTTGGGGTCCCTATGGTGTTTTTCGGGTGTTTGTATGGGGTTTTGGGGTCCCATGGGGTTTTGGGGTGTCCCTAGGGGGTCTTGGTCTCCCTATGGGGTTTTGCAGTGACCCTATGGGGTTTTGGGGTTTCTTTATGGTTTCAGGGCGTTTCTATGGGGTTTTGGGGTGTCCCTGTGGGGTTTTGAGGTCTCTATGGGGTTTTGGGGTCCCTGGGGGGTTTTGGGGTTCCTATGGGGTTCTGGGGTGTCCCTATGGGGTCTTGGTCTCCCTATGGGGTTTTGCGGTGTCCCTATGGGGTTTTGGGGTGTCCCTGTGGGGTTCCCTTATGGTTTTGGGGTGTCCCTATGGGGTTCCCTTATGGTTTTGGGGTGTTCCTATGGGGTCTTGGTCTTTCTATGGGGTTTTGGGGTGACCCTATGGGGTTTTAGGGTGACCCTGTGGGGTTTGGGGGATCCTATGGAGTTTTGGGGTGTCCCTATGGGGTTTTGGGGTCCCTATGGGGTTTTGGGGGTCGCTATGGGGTTCACTTATAACTTTGGGATCCCTATGGGCTTTTAGGGTCTCTATGGGGTTTTGGGGTGTCCCTATGGGGTGTCCCTATGGGGTTTTGGGGTCACTATGGGGTTCCCTTATGGTTTTGGGATGTCCCTATGGGGTTTTGGGGTCTCTCTGTGGGGATTTGGGGTCCCTGTGGGGTGTCCCTATTGGGTTTTGGGGTGTCCCTATGGGGTATTGGGGTGTCCCTGTGGGGTTTTGGGGTGTCCCTATGGGGTTCCCTTATGGTTTTGGGGTGCCCCTGTCAGGGTTTGGGGTTCCCTTGGGGTTTCTTTGTGGGGTTTTGGGGTGTCTCTATGGGGTTTGGGGGTGTCCCTATAAGTTTTGGGGGGCCCATGTGGAGTTTTGGGGTCCCTATGGGGTTTTGGGGTGTCCCTACAAGGTTTTGGGGTATTTCTATGGGGTTTTGGGGTCTCTATGGGGTTTTGGGGTGTCCCCATGGGGTTTTGGGGT
>NW_018363927.1:0-1275 GCF_002078875.1 Numida meleagris | reverse complement strand
GGGGAATGGGATTTGGAATGGGATTGGAGGGAGATGCCTCAGGGGAAGGGGAAAGGGAATAGGAAGGGGACTGGAGGGAAATGCTGCAGGGGAAGGGGAATGGGAATGGGAATGGGACTGCAGGGAGCTGCCTCTGGGGAAGGGGAAAGGGACTGGGAAGGGGACTGGAGGGCGATGCTGTAGGGGAAGGGAAAAGGGGAATTGGAATAGGAGTGGTGGGTTATGGCGCAGGGGAAGGGTATGGGGAATGGGAATGGGACAGGAGGGAGATTCCTCAGGGGAAGGGGAACGGGAATGGGAAGGGGACTGGAGGGAGATGCTGCAAGGGAAGGGGAATGGTAATGGGAATGGGACTGGAGGGAGATGTCACAGGGGAAGGGGAAAGGGGAATGGGATTTGGAATGCGACTGGAGTGAGATGGTGCAGGGGAAGGGAAACGGGAAGGAGTAAGGGATAGGAGGGTAATGCTGCAGGGGAAGGGGAAGGGGAATGGGAATTGGAATGGGATAGGAGGGAGATGCCGCAGGGGAAGGGGAAAGGGACTGGGATGGGGACTGGAGGGAGATGGCACAGAGGAAGGGGAAAGGGCAATGGGAATGGGAGTGGTGGGATATTTCGCAGGGGAATGGGAAGGGGAATTGCAAGGGGATTGGAGGGAGATGGCACAGGGGAAGGGGAAATGCGAATGGGAATGGGAATGGGACTGGAGGGAGATGCTGCAGGGGATAGGGAAAAGGGAATGGGAAAGGGACTGGAGGGAAATGCTTCAGGGGAAGGAGAATGGGAATGGTAGGGAGATGCCTCAGGGGATGGGGAAAGGGCAATGGGAATGGGAGTGGTGGGATATGGCGCAGGGGAAGGGGAAAGGGAATTGGAAGGGGTTTGGAGGGAGATACCACAGGGGAAGGGGAAAGGGGAGTGGGGTTTCGAACGGGATTGGAGGGAGATGCTTCAAGGGAAGGGGAAAGGGAATAGGAAGGGGACTGGAGGGAGTTGCCACAGGGAAATGGGAAAGGGGAATGGGATTTGCAATGGGACTGGAGGGCGATGCTGCAGGGGAAGGGAAAAGGGGATCTGGAATGGGAGTGGTGGGATATGGCGCAGGGGAAGGGGATGGGGAATGGGAAAGGGAGTGGTAGGATGTAGCGCATGGGAAGGGGTAGGGGAATTGGTAGGGGACTGGAGGGAGATGGCACAGGGGAAGGGGAAAGGGGAATGGGATTTGAAATGGGATTGGAGGGAGATGCCTCAGGGGAAGGGGAAAGGGGAATGGGA
>NW_018363926.1:0-1326 GCF_002078875.1 Numida meleagris | reverse complement strand
TTTACTTTCTTCTTGCTTTTGGCCAGGACTGACACCAACACACTCCACAGCAGAGCTCTCTGTTCCCAGTGGCATCCTCAGTCAGCAGCAACCAGAGCTGAAGCAAAGATCTTTCAGAAAAGGCAGAGGCAGTTAGGGAGGTTTCAGCAAGATATGAAGCAGGCTTTTCTCAAAGAGATCTACCATAATGTTGTATTGCTTTGCCTTCCTTTATCAGGTCCCCATGCCCAGAGGCAGCAGATGCCTAACAGCAGCTCCATCAGTGAGTTCCTCCTCCGGACATTCGCAGACACACGGGAGCTGCAGCTCCTGGTCTTCTGGCTCTTCGTGGGCATCTACCTGGCTGCCTTCCTGAGCAACTCCCTCATCAGCAGAGCCATAGCTTGTGACCACTGCCTGCACACCCCCATGTACTTCTTCCTCCTCAGCCTCGCCCTCGTTGACCTGGGCTGCATCTCCACCACTCTCCTCAAAGCCATGGCCAATGCCCTCTGGGATACCAGGGACATCTCCTACACTGGATGTGCTCCACAGTGCTTTCTGTTTGTCTTTCTGATTTCAGCAAAATCTTTTCTTCTCACTGTGATGTCCTATGACTGCTACATTGCCATCTGCAAGCCCCTGCACTACAGGACCCTCCTGGTCAGCAGAGCTTGTGCCACCATGGCAGCAGCTGCCTGGGTCACTGGGATTCTCAATGCTCTGTTGTGCACTGCCAATACATTTTCACTGCCACTCTGCCAAGGCAATGCTGTGGACCAGTTCTTCTGTGAGATCCCCCAGATCCCTATGTTTTGTTTTCATAGTTCTGACCTATGTGCAGATCTTCAAGGCTGTGCTGAGGATGACCTCTGAGAAGGGACAGCACAAAGCTTTTTCCACGTGTCTCCCCCACCTGGCTGTGCTATCCCTGTTTGTCACCTCATGTCACCCTGTTGAACCCCCTCATCTACAGTGTTAGAAACAAGGAGCTCAAATGTGCCGTTAGGAAAGTCACTTCACAAATGTTTCTGAATTGTAATCAGTTTACTCTCTGTTTTTGCAGTCTTTAGTGTCATTTACATTTCTTGTTCTGTGAGATAAATATTTTTTATTCATCCCAGTTCAACTGAGGAATGGATTTGCTTTGTTTTGTTTCCAGTTATAGAAATGTGTTTCTAAACATATATCAGTGCTGACCCTCTTAACATCTGCTTAATAAAATGGGATTTCTACAGTGCTCTGCCTGAATTTTCCTGAAGATTGTAGAGAGGCATTGCAGAAAGGTCGTGACAAATTAAAAGCTGGGCTATCACCAATTACATGAAGTTTTAACAAACGAAAGTG
>NW_018363925.1:0-1326 GCF_002078875.1 Numida meleagris | reverse complement strand
GGCCGCCCCCATTGGGCCAAGATGGCCGCCATCTGGGAGGCAAGATGGCCGCCCCCATTGGGCCAAGATGGCCGCCATCTGGGAGGCAAGATGGCTGTCACTTGGAGGCCAAGACGTGCTCAGCCGCCGCCGTGCTGGCACCAACCTGCCCAAAATGGGGGGAAAAAGGAGAAAAATGGGGAGAAAATGAGGAAAAAGCAGGCCAAGATGGCCGCCCCCATCGGGCCAAGATGGCCGCCATCTGGGAGGCAAGATGGCCGCCCCCATTGGGCAAAGATGGCCGCCACCTGGAGGCCAAGACGTGCTCAGCCGCCGCCGCGCCGGCACCAAGCTGCCCAAAACGGGGGGAAAAAGGAGGAAAATGGGGAAAAATGAGGGGGGGGCCAAGATGGTGGGCCAAGATGGCGGGCCAAGATGGCCGCCCCCATCGGGCCAAGATGGCTGCCATCTGGGAGGCAAGATGGCCGCCCCGATCAGTACAAGATGGCCGCCCCCATTGGACCAAGATGGCTACACTGTGGAACCAAGATGGCTGCCCCCTGGAGGCCAAGACGTGCTCAGCCGCCGCTGTGCCGGCACCAACCTGCCCAAAACGGGGGGAAAAAGGAGGAAAATGGGGAGAAAATGAGGAAAAAGCAGGCCAAGATGGCCGCCCCCATCGGGCCAAGATGGCCACCATCTGGGAGGCAAGATGGCCGCCCCCATTGGGCAAAGATGGCCGCCACCTGGAGGCCAAGACGTGCTCAGCCGCCGCCGCGCCGGCACCAACCTGCCCAAAACGGGGGGAAAAAGGAGGAAAATGGGGAAAAATGAGGGGGGGGGCCAAGATGGCCACCTCCAGAAGGCCAAGATGGTCGCCATCTGGGAGGCAAGATGGCTGCCCCCATCAGATCAAGATGGCCGCCCCCATTGGGCCAAGATGACCACACTGTGGAACCAAGATGGCCGCCACCTGGAGGCCAAGACGTGCTCAGCCGCCGCGCCGGCACCAACCTGCCCAAAATGGGGGGAAAAAGGAAGAAAATGGGGAAAAAAGGAGGAAAAAGCAGGCAAAGATGGCAGCCCCAGAGAGACCAAGATGGCTGCCATCTGGGAGGCAAGATGGCCGCCCCCATCGGGCCAAGATGGCCGCCGCCTGGAGGGTGAGACAGGCTCAGCCTCTGCCACGCCAGCATTGAGCTGCCCAGATCGGTGGGAAAAAAGAGGAAAAAAAAGGGGGAAAAAAACACGGAGGAAAAAAAAGGGGGAAAAAAACGCGGAGGAAAAAAAAGGGGGAAAAAAACGCGGAGGAAAAAAAAGGGGGAAAAAAACGCGGAGGAAAAAAAA
>NW_018363924.1:0-1327 GCF_002078875.1 Numida meleagris | reverse complement strand
AGAGGTGGTATCCAGGGAGCACGGGCTCTGAAACCAGAACAGCTTTCAGACTGGATGCCCCACGAGAAGGGTGAAACACAGTGTTTCCTGTGGATCTGCACGGGCCACGGGAACCCAGGTCTCCCAGGCTCCACTCAGGCTGCTGGCTTGCAAGTCTTCCAGGGGAACCTGCCACCACACGCACGGCAGCAGGTGCAGGTATGGACTGGTGAGACCGCTCTTTCTTTCCAGTCCTCCCCTCAGGATCACCTGAGATCCTGACAGAGAGCAAAATGCGACGAAGGCATCTGAAATTCCCATCACAGCTCGTTCCTTTCCCCTATGAGAATTCCCGAGCAATGGCAAAAAGGACCGATGGCAATGCAGGAGCGTTTCTTCCTGCAGGACGAGCATCCCTCATCGGGATATATGCCAGAGTGGGGAATGAATTCTCTCAGCAGAGCTTTCTGCGGTGTCCTCTTACCTCCCAAGTAAAGCCTGGGAGCTCGGTTCTCTTCAGGGCTTCGTGGAGTGCGCGCATGGTGATGTCCCTCGTTCTCCATTGCAGGAAATAAAGCTGTTGCTCTATCGTAGTTAGCCTTTCTTCTGGGCTCAGCACTTCCAGCTCATCACCTGCCAGCCTAGAGACAGCGGGTAATGGAGAGAGAGCACAGCTGTCTTCTCACAAGCCGCGGGGCTGTGAGGCAAGGAATGAGCCTCAGTCCACGTGACGACAGGGTAACCAAGACTTCATCGAGAGTTGACAGTATTGCTTAGCAAGCTCCAAGAGCTCCCGACCGAGAAGCTGCTTCCCGACTTCCTGGGTAACTTTGGGGGAACTAATGGACATGTAGCTGTAGCGGTTAGAAAGAGAAGCTGGGAGAGGAGGATAGGAAATGGGAGAAGCTCGGGGCACTGTGTCATGGAAGTCTGACTCGGGTAGGAGATACAACAGCTGGTCAGGGACAAGGGGCAGAGCTCCTCTAAGGAAGCGTCTAGCCAAAGGGAGATTGTTTTTTACCGTGGATTGTTTTTCACCATTCCTGCTGTTGCCCATACACCTCCAGAACGCCTTCCAACACAGTACATGCCTGTCACGAGTTCCACAAACACCGTGAGTTAACACTCGGAGTTCTGCCATGGGCTGCACACTCCTCTATCCCTGGGCAGAACAAACCCCTGGGGGCTTCCGGAAGAACCATCCTCAAGTCTGAGCTCTACAGAGACTCACCCAGAGGCACCACAGAGATGGCGAGCAGCACCAGGGCAACCGTCTTCCAAACCTTAGTTTGCCTACAGAGGAGGAGAAGCATGGTGAAGAATGGTGAAGCAGGCCGTACCCGTTCCG
>NW_018363923.1:0-1328 GCF_002078875.1 Numida meleagris | reverse complement strand
TCACAGAACCATGGAATGGTCGGGTTGGATTGGAAAGGTCCTTAAAGATCACAGAACCATGGAATGGTTGGGCTGGGTTGGAAAGGTCCTTGAAGGTCACAGAACCACGGAATGGTCTGGTTGGATTGGAAAGGTCCTTAAAGATCACAGAACCATGGAATGGTCGGGTTGGATTGGAAAGGTCCTTGAAGATCACAGAAGCATGGAATGGTTGGGTTGGATTGGAAAGGTCCTTGAAGGTCACAGAATCATACAATGGTCCTTCAAAATCAAAGAACCATGGAATAGTGGGATTGGATTGGAAAGGTCCTTGAAGATCACAGAACCTTGGAATGGTTGGGTTGGATTGGAAAGGTCCTTAAAGATCACAGAACCATGGAATGGTCGGGTTGGATTGGAAAGGTCCTTGAAGGTCACAGAACCATGAAATGGTTAGGTTGGGTTGGAAAGGTCCTTGAAGGTCACAGAACCATGGAATGGACACAGGGCACCGGGGCACAACCTGCATCCGTCTGTCCGGCTTGTCTTGTCTCTCTGTCCATCCTGTCTGTCTGTCCTGTCTGTCCTGTTTGTCCATCCTGTCTGACTCTGTCTGTTCTGTCCGTCTGTCCTGACCGTTCTGTCCATCCTGTCTGCCTGTTCTGCCTATCTGCCCTGCCCATCCCGCCCGTCCTGTCCATCCTGTCCGTCCCGTCTGTCTTGTCTGTCTGTCCCGTCTGTCCATCCTGTCCATCCCATCTGTCCTGTCCGTTCTGTCCATCCTGTCTGACTCTGTCTGTCCGTCCTGTCCGTCTGTCCTGTCCCTCCTGTTTATCCTGTCCATCCTGTCTGCCTGTCCTGCCTACCTGTCCTGTCCATCCCACCCATCCTGTCCGTCCTGTCTGTCTTGTCTGTCTGTCCATCCCGTCCATCCCATCTGTCCTGTCCGTCCTGTCCATCCTGTCTGTCTGTCCTGACCGTTCTGTCCATCCTGTCTGCCTTTCCTGCCTATCTGCCCTGTCCATCCCGCCCATCCGGCCCACCCTGTCTTGTCCGTCTGTCCTGTCTGGCTGACCTGTCCGTCCCATCTGTCCTGTCTGTCCGCTCCATCCTGTCTGTCTTGTCTGACTCTGTCTGTCCATCCTGTCCGTCTGTCCTGCCCATCCCGCCCATCCTGTCCGGCCTATCTGTCTCGCCTCTCTGTCTGCCCTGTCCGTCTGTCCATCCTGTCCTGTCCGTCTGTCCATCCTGTCTCTGTCCGTCCTGTCCGTCTGTCTGCCTCCCTGCTGCAACGCTCATCCCCTGCTCAGAGCAGCGCTGCTGCACTCGGCGACGCTCGCATCCCTGCC
>NW_018363922.1:0-1328 GCF_002078875.1 Numida meleagris | reverse complement strand
CATCACACTGAGACCAGAACTTAAATCTGGGGAGTACTTCCTAAAAACCCACTGCCTTCATAACTGTTTGACCAGCTTGACCTCCAGTCCCTTCAGCACCTTCCTCCCTTTATGATCACTTCAAGGACAGATATCCACTGCAAAGGATGTTGGTTGCATCACTGCTTGCAGGATTGTGGAAGGTTTAAAACTGAGTAGAGAGCTGTGCTTATTGTTTTCCCGCTTTCAAAAGCAGCAGTCTGAGGAAGGGATGGGATGGTAAAAGAGAGACGTGAGGTGCACTTTCCTCTTCTATGATTTTTTTTTTTAGCATGAGCCATGTCTCTTTGTGTCTGCTGGCTCCCAGTTAAAATGGAGTTATCTTAAGGGTTATGACAGTTTTAAGTACCACTTCTTTGTGGCTTTGCACACTTCTGCCATCCAAGTATCCCTTGGAATGCAAAAGAGTTGCTTTTTAACTGTCTGGTGTTGTTTCATGAACAAGTTATTATGAAGTGTTTCTTGAGATACAGCAGAAGTTAACTGAAGTGTCAATGTAGCTGTTCTTACGTAAATTTTAGGTTTTGAGTCAGAGCTCCAGTGAAAACAAGAGCCCCACCAGAGGAACAGCTACGCTGAATATGTAAGAAGTCTGAGAGGACAAATTTCCCTTCACGTGGCAGAGAGAAGCAGCATTCTCAGCCTCCACGACCTAGACCTTCTGGTGTTGACATCAGGAAATGAACACTAAAAAGCAGTTGTTCAGCTGCTTCTGGAGCTTGCCTGGGGCCACTGGTTCAGAGAAGCTGTTCTTTGTGAGCCCCGTGACAATTCCCGTTTGTGGAGGAAAAGTGATCCCTTGATCTCTCTCTGCCTGCAGTCAAATACGGAATGACGTTAATAACTCAATGCAGTGGGAAAAAATATTGAAGATAGTAGAAAATAAATGAAACTGGGTTGAACCTAAACTTCTGGTATCTAGCTGTCGTTCAAGAGTATTTCTATCCTGCCAAGTGTTATATTTGACTATTAAGAGTGCAAACTACACTTCCTCTTACAGAAAAGCTTAAACTTGAAGCAGATGTTACAAATGTTATGCTTGTACACTCTCGCAGTTATGTTGCATCTTTTTTCACCTTCTTTGGTGATTAGTTTCGTGTGTGTACATGCCACTTACATTTCAGAAAGTAAAGCAAAGCTCAGCTGTGGTGGAACAAAAACCATTTTCTGGTTGGTCAGTATTCCTTCCATCAGTGCCTTCACAACTTCATCAACCTCCAAGATCTTTCCAAGCCTAAAATCAAAGGAAAGCATGTATGTAAGAGCAACAGAGATAAAACATGGGCAGC
>NW_018363921.1:0-1271 GCF_002078875.1 Numida meleagris | reverse complement strand
CCCCCCCCAGATCTACCCCCCCATCAACGTGCTGCCCTCGCTCTCCCGCCTGATGAAGTCGGCCATTGGGGAAGGCATGACGCGGCGCGACCACGGCGACCTGTCCAACCAGCTGGTGCGCTGCTATTATGGGATGGCGCCGCGGGAGGGTATTATGGGATGTGTATGGGATGCGTATGGAATGCCTATGGGATGCGTATAGGATGTCTATGGGATGTCTATGGGATGTGTATGGGATGCCTATGGGATATCTATGGGATGCGTATGGGATGCGTATGGGATGCGTATGGGATGTCTATGGGATGCGTATGGGATGCGTATGGGATGTCTATGGGATGTCTATGGGATGCCTATGGGATGACTATGGGATGACTATGGGATGTCTATGGGATGTCTATGGGATGTCTATGGGCTATCAGTGGGATGTCTATGGGATGCCTGTGGGATGTGTATGGGATATGCAGGGGATGCGTATGGGATGCTTATGGGATGTCTATGAGATATGTATGGGATGCCTATGGGATGCCTATGGGATGCCTATGGGATGCGTATGGGATGTCTATGGGATGCCTATGGGATGTCTATGGGATGTCTGTGGGATGACTATGGGATGTCTATGGGATATCTAAGGGATGCCTATGGGATGTCTATGGGATGCCCATGGGATGTGTATAGAATGTGTATGGGATGTGTATGAGATGCCTATGGGATACCTATGGGATGTCTATGGGATGTGTATGGGATGTCTGTGGGATGACTATGGGATATCAATGGGATATCAGTGGGATGTCTATGGGATATCTATGGGATGCCCATGGGATGTGTATGGGATGTGTGTGGGATGTGTGTGGGATGTCTATGGGATGTGTGTGGGATGTGTGTAGGATATCAGTGGGACGTGTGTGTGATGTGTATGGGATGTCTATGGGATATCAGTGGGATATCAGTGGGATGTCGATGGGATGCTTATGGGATGCAAATGGGATATGTATGGGATGCTTATGGGATGCCTATGAGATGCCTATGGGATGCTTATAGGATGTCTATGGGATATCGGTGGGATGTGTATGGGATGCCTATGGGATGTCAGTGGGATATCAGTGGGATGCCTATGGGATGCGTATGCGATGTCTATGGGATATCAGTGGGATTTCAGTGGGATGCCTATGGGATGTGTATGCAATGTCTATGGGATATCAGTGGGCTGTCAATGGGACACCATGTATAGGGGCATGTGGGTCCACCCCTTGCAGCCCCGCCACAGGAGTGGG
>NW_018363920.1:0-1280 GCF_002078875.1 Numida meleagris | reverse complement strand
AGCACATTGCATGAGTTCTTGTCTTAACATGGAAATCTGCAGCTTGCATTTTCACTGATTTATTTGCAACCTGAGGTACTACTGCATGTCACAGATGATACTTCTTTAGCCTAGAGAGTGTGTCTGTGTGCTGTACAAAAAGATACAATTTTGAGTTAGCTGGGCTGTTTCTCACAACAGCTGCTGCAGGAACAGCAGAGGAAGTGAGAAGTCCTTAGCTCTTCCAGTGCCTCGAATCTTAATTAAAGTTAACGTACAGCTCTTGGCAGCTGAGTGAATGTAGGCTTAGATACCACTGGGTATCAGGGAGCAGCCGTGGTGGTGGCTGTATGGGGCAGCGGAAGATTGAGGGGCTCTAGGAGCACTGCGGGATCTCTGGACCCCCCTGGGACCCACACTGTCCCACAGAGCACCACAGAGCGCACCCGGAGCTGCGCGGCACCTCACTGCGCCGTCTCCTTTCTCTGCTGTCTGTCTCTATGCTAATAGCTCCTCCCGAGCTTACTGCACATTGTGAGAAAATGCGGAGGTGCAATCTCTTTGTTTTAACCACTCTGCACTGCTAGTCCACCAATGTCTATGTCATTCGGTCCTCCAGGTAGCACAACGCATGTGTGCAGAGATGTGGAAGTGGTGTATCTGAGTTCTGACCACTCTGCACAGTGAATCCACCAATCTTTATTGTGATAAGTCCTCCAGGTGGCAATGCACATGCGCTCGAAGATGTACAGAAGGCATGGATTTCTCCTAACTCCTCGAGGTGCAGGTGAGCAGACCAGCTGTGGACTGTGAGCTCTCCCCAGTTTTCCCCCATCTATTTCACAATGTCTCTTGTCTACCTTCGTGTTATGTCCGAGCCCGCACTGAGAACTGGCCTTTTTGGCTCCCAGCTGCCCCTGCGTGCACTGCAGCATCCAATTGGCTAATCATGGCCCTGGATTGACGGGTGCCCGCCCAAATGCTGCATGCACACACTAGCGCTGCCGCACTTGCTGCTGCCAGGTATTGAAGAGAATTCCATACTGCAGGCTCTGCTCCATGCGTGTATGGCAGCAGAAATGGTCTCTCGCGGTGTGTGGGCGACAGAACTGTGCACTGGGTCCATTGGGTGGCATGGAAGCAGCAGGAACTGCACAGAAGAGACTCGAAAGTATCCCAAAAGTAAATCCCACCCAGCTGCCACTTCTGCCCAGAACACCACTTCACTGTGTGCTTCTACCTACCTCCATGGAAAGTACATGCGCACAGAAATGTGGAAGTGGCGTAGCTGAGTTCTGACC
>NW_018363919.1:0-1285 GCF_002078875.1 Numida meleagris | reverse complement strand
GAGCTGCAAGCCAGCACCAGAGCACTCATGTAAGCCAGCAGCATCCACGAGCAGCAACCCAGCCAGCATCCACGAGCTGCAAGCCAGCAGCATCTACGAGCAGCAAGCCAGCAGCATCCACGAGCTGTAACCAGCAGCATCCATGAGCTGCAAGCCAGCAGCATCCACGAGCTGTAAGCCAGCAGTATCCACAAGCTGCAAGCCAGCAGCATCCAACAGCTGCCAGCAAGTAGGAACCACGAGCAGCCATCCAGAAGCAGCCAGGAGCTGCAAGCCAGCAGCATCCACGAGATGCAAGCCAGCATCATCGAAGGGCTATAAGCTAGCAGCAGCCAAGAGCTGCCAGCCAGCCCCAAGCAAGTGCTCGAAAAATCCAGCACCCAGGAGCTGCAAGCCAGCAGCAGCCAAGAGCTGCAAGCCAGCAGCAACCACGAGCTGGAAGCCAGCAGCAGCCAGGAGCTGCAACCCAGCAGCGTCAATGAGCTGCAAGCGAGCAGCAGCCAAGAGCTGCCAGCAAGCAGGAGCCAAGAGCTCTAAACCAGCAGCATCCACGAGCTGCAAGCCAGCAGCATCCACGAGCTGCAAGCCAGCAGCATCCACGAGCTGCAAGCCAGCAGCATCCACGAGCTTGAAGCCAGCAGCATCCACGAGCTGCAAGTCAGCAGCAGCCATGAGCTGCAAGCCAGCAGCAGCAAAGAGGTAGAAGCCAGCACCATAGCACTCACACAAGCCATCACCATCCAAGAGCTGCAAGCCAGCCCCAGCAAGAGGTGGAAAACTTCAGCATCCAAGAGCTGCAAGCCAGCACCAGCCAGGACCTCCAAGCCGTCAGCAGCCAAGAGCTGCAAGCCGGCAGCAGCCAAGAGCTGCATGACAGGAGCAGCCACGAGATGCAAGCCAGCAGCAGCCACGAGATGCAAGCCAGCAGCAGCCATGAGATGCAAGCCAGCAGCAGCCATGAGATGGAAGCCACCACCAGCCTAGTGCTGAAAGCCAGCAGCAGCCAAGTGTTTTAAGCCAGCACCAGCCAAGAGCTGCCAGCCAGCAGCAGCCAAGAGCTGGAAGCCAGCTCTAGACCCGAGCTGTAAGACAGAACCAAAGCACTCACCCAAGTCAACACCAGCCAAGAGCTGCCAGCCAGTAGTAGCCAAGTGCTGCCAGCCAGTAGCAGCCAATGAGCTGCAGGCCAGCACCAATGCACTCACCCAAGCCAGAAGGAGAGCACTCAGTAAAGGCAGCATCTGCCAAGAGCTGAAAGCCAGCACCAGCCAACAGCTCCTAGCCA
>NW_018363918.1:0-1208 GCF_002078875.1 Numida meleagris | reverse complement strand
TAAGAACCCCCAGCCCCACACATCCCCCCACAGGGACCTCCAACCCCGACAGACTCCTCCCACAGGAAACCCCTGGCCCCACACATCTCCCTATAGGAACCCCCAGCCCCACAGATTTCCCTATAGAAACCCCCAGCCCCACAGATTTCCCCATAGGAACCCCCGGCCCCACACATCGCCCTATAGGAACCCCCGGCCCCACACATCGCCCTATAGGAAGCCCCGGCCCCACACATCCCCCCACAGGGACCCCCAGTCCCACAGATCTCCCTATAGAAACCGCTCAGCCCCACACATCCCCCCACAGGGACCCCCAACCCTGACAGACTCCTCCTATAGGAACCCCCGGCCCCCCAGATTTCCCCACAGAAACCCCCAGCCCCACACATTTCCCCACAGGAATCCCCAGCTCCACAGATTTCCCTATAGAAACCCCCCAGCCCCACAGATCTCCCTATAGGAACTCCCGGCCCCACACACCCCCCTTCTTCTCCTATAAGAATCCCAAATACACTTAGTCCATCCCAGTACATCCCAGTACGTCCCAGTACATCCCAGTACCCCCCAGCAAGGGTCCTCCTCTCCCAGTACATCCCAGTACGTCCCAGTACCCCCCAGCAATGCTTCTCCTCTCCCAGTACATCCCAGTACGTCCCAGTACGTCCCAGTACTCCCCAGCAAGGCTCCTCCTCTCCCAGTACATCCCAGTACACCCCAGTACATCCCAGTACATCCCAGTACATCTCAGTCCATCCCAGTACCCCCCAACAATGCTCCCCCTCTCTCAGTACATCCCAGTACACCCCAGTACGTCCCAGTACGTCCCAGCAATGCACCTCCTCTCCCAGTACATCCCAGTACAGCCCAGTACAGCCCAGTACCCCCCAGCAATGCTCCCCCTCTCCCCGTCCATCCCAGTACATCCCAGTACGTCCCAGTACGTCCCAGTACGTCCCAGTACCCCCCCAGCAATGCTCCTCCTCTCCCAGTACATCCCAGTACATCCCAGTCCATCCCAGTACCCCCCAGCAAGGGTCCTCCTCTCCCAGTACATCCCAGTACACCCCAGTACATCCCAGTACCCCCAGCAATGCTCCCCCTCTCCCAGTACATCCCAGTACATCCCAGTACGTCCCAGTCCGTCCCAGTACCCCCCAGCAATGCTCCCCCTCTCCCAGTACATCCCAGTACATCCCAGTACCCCCCAG
>NW_018363917.1:0-1271 GCF_002078875.1 Numida meleagris | reverse complement strand
TCATGGAATCATAAAATCAGGGAATAGAGGCGTTGTGGAATCATGGAATCATGGAGTGAGGGGATCGTGGAATCGTAAAATCAGGGAATCGCAGAATCCGGGAATTGTGAAATCAGGGAATCATGGAATGAGGGAGTCACGGAATCATGGAATTCCAGAATCATGGAATCGGGGAATCATAGAATCATGGAATGAGGGAATCACAGAGTCATAGAATCATGGAATCACAGAGTCATGGAATCATGGAATCACAGAGTCATGGAATCATGGAATCAGTGAATCAGGGAATCATGGAATGAGGGAATCAATCACGGAGTCGTGGAATCATGGAATCACGGAGTCATGGAATCATGGAATCATGGAATCATGGAGTCATAGAATCGTGGAATCATGGAATCATGGAATGAGGGAATGAAGGAATCACAGAATCATAGAATGAGGGAATCACGGAGTCATAGAATCGTGGAATCATGGCGTCATGGAATCAGGGAGTCACGGAGTCATAGAATCAGAGAATCATGGAATCATGGAATCACAGAGCCATGGAATCACGGAATCATGGAGTCATGGAATCATGGAATCACGGAGTCATAGAATCGTGGAATCATGGAATCATAGAATCATGGAATGAGAGAATCACGGAGCCATGGAATCAGTGAATCACGGAGTCATAGAATCACGGAATCATGGAATCATGAAATCACAGTGTCATGGAATCATGGAATCGGGGAATCACAGAGACATAGAATCATGGAATCATGAGTCATGGAATCATGGAATCACGGAGTCATAGAATCGTGGAATCGTGGAATCATGGAATGAGGGAATGAAGGAATCATGGAATCATAGAATCATGGAATCACAGAGTCATAGAATAATGGAATCACAGAATCATGGAATCGGGGAATCGCAGAGTCATGGAATCAGGGAATCATGGAATCATGGAGTCATAGAATCATGGAATCACGGAATCATGGAGTCATAGAATCATGGAATCACGGAATCACGGAGTCATAGAATTGTGGAATCAGGGAATCACAGAATCGTGGAATCATGGAATCACGGAGTCGTGGAATCATGGAATCACAGAATCATGGAATCACGGAATCACGGAATCACAGAATCACGGAATCATGGAATCACGGAGCCCCAGCATCGCTGCATCACCGAACCAGGGACCCCTGGCATCGCCGCCCCACGGACCCACAACCAACACCCAAAGCTGGAAAGGACCCGAGGGGACCCCCGAGTCCAAAGACCCAAATCCCCCC
>NW_018363916.1:0-1328 GCF_002078875.1 Numida meleagris | reverse complement strand
AAATATATGGACAGATGCTAAATATGGATTTGGGGTGGTACATGCTTATAGTGCCACCTGGAAGGATTGCTCACACACAAGGAAAACAAATTCAGCATGGTGTAAGTCTACAAAAGGTGTGGCTATTATGCACTGTAAAGGACATCAGAAAGGTAACACTGTACAGGGAACTGGAAATAAGATGACAGAACATAGGAACAGGGTGGCAGAACAGGCAGCTGAAGGAAAAGAAATTGTTGAACTGGCTTTAGTTCCAGATGGTAAACTTCAAATTTCTGAACCCGAGTCAGAGCGTGTAAAGTATTTTAGAAAGGATAGGAATCTAATTAATGGTTTAAGAAGGGAAGAGAGCAAGGACACATTGTTGTGCCCGTTATTATTTTATGGAAATTGTTCCTAAGGAAACAATAAAACATATGGGGAACAGACAATACAAAGTATTTGCATGATCTGAGTACCAGGAACAGGGTACAAGAGGGGCCTATTAGAAAAGGGAGATTTTATTGGGCAACAATGGCAGGTAGACTTCATGGAACTCACAAGAAAAGGGGGTATAGGTACCTATTGGTCCTTGCAGGTAGCTTTTCAGGATGGCCAGAGGCATTCCCCTGCAGAGTTAATAAGGCCAGGGAGGTGACAAGAGGTTTGTTACAAGAACTTTGTTGCTAAGGTAGTGTAAATAGTATGTGTGTACGATTTGCTTTAGCCTGGCTCGACAACAAATAAGCAGGTTATTGGGAATTGATTGGTAATTACATACTCCTTACAGGCCTCAGTCAAGTGGCCAAATGGAGAAAATGAATTATTTGATCAAATGACAGATTGTTAAATTGGGGCAGGGAGCTGGAATTACCTGGCTCCAAACTTCACCATTAGCCCTCTTGAGCCCTGGCTCCAAACTTCACCATTAGCCCTCTTGAGGATTAGAACGAAACCTCGGGTAAAAGAAGGGCTGAGCCCATTTGAGATCCTGTAGGAGGACGGGTCAGCCTCAGTGGTTCGTCAAAGAGAAAAAGGGCCTCTTAAGCTGAAACTTAAGAAGCAAAATCTATTACTTGTATTCTATAATTACCAAATTTTGCATGGCTAAAGCAAATCTTTATGGCTTGAACTATTGTAATCATCCTGCTGATGAGGAATGGAAGAAACATAAACTAAGGCAGAAGGCGGAAACTGGAAGATACTTCAAATCCTTTCTCTCCCAGAATGGGGCAATTTAGCGAAAGAATTCGCTAAGTTTAAAGGAAAAGGGGGGATTGAATTAGGGAGTTAGGGGCCCTGAGTTGGGTCTTAGTTTAACTGTCCACTAAATTAGGGGCCCTGAGTTG
>NW_018363915.1:0-1238 GCF_002078875.1 Numida meleagris | reverse complement strand
CCCTCCTGCTTCCTGTTCCCTTCCTTCCCGCTTCCTTCCTTTTTCCTTCTTCCTTCCTTTTTCCTTCCTGCTTCCTTTTCCTTTCTCTTTTCCTTCTGTTTTCCTTCTTCCTTCCTTTTCCCTTCTTTGTTCTTTCCTTCCTTTTTCCTTCCATCGTTCTTTTCCCTTGTTTCTCTCTTCTTTCCTTTTTCCTTCCTCCTTCCTGTTTCCTTCCTTCTCTCTTCCTTCCTTTTTCCTTCTTCCTTCCTTCCTGCTTTCTTTTTTCTTCTTCCTCTTTTCCTTCCATTTTCCTTCTTCCTTCCTTTTCCCTTCTTTGTTCCTTCCTTCCTTTTTCCTCCATTGTTCTTTTCCTTTGTTTCTCTCTTCTTTCCTTTTTCCTTCCTCCTTCCTGTTCCCTTCCTTCCCGCTTCCTTCCTTTTTCCTTCTTCCTTTTGTTTTCCTTCCTGCTTCCTTTTCCTTTCTCTTTTCCTTCTGTTTTCCTTCTTCCTTCCTTTTCTTTTCTTTGTTCTTTCCTTCCTTTTTCCTTTCATCGTTCTTTTCCCTTGTTTCTCTCTTCTTTCCTTTTTCCTTCCTGCTTCCTTTTCCCTTCCTTCCTTTTTCCTTCCTTTTTCCTTCCTGTTTCCTTTTCCCTTCTTTCTCTTTTCCTTCCCTTTTTCCTTCTTCCTTTTCCCTTATTTGTTCCTTCCTTTTTCCTCCATCGTTCTTTTCCCTTTTTGTCTTCCTTCCTTTTTCCTTCCTGCTTCCTGTTCCCTTCCTTCCTTTTTCCTTCCTTTTTCCTTCCTGTTTCCTGTTCCCTTCTTTTCCGCTTTCTTCCTTTTTCCTTCTTCCTTCCATTTTCCTTCCTGCTTCCTTTTCCCTTCTGCCTTTTTTCCTTCCTTTTTCCTTCTTCCTTCCTTTTCTTTTCTTTGTTCCTTCCTTCCTTTTTCCTCCGTCGTTCTTTTCCTTGTTTCTCTCTTCTTTCCTTTTTCCTTCCTGCTTCCCATCCCCTTCGTTCTCTCTTCCTTCGTTTTTTCTTCTTCCTTCCTTTTCCCTTCCTTTTCCTTTCCTTTTCCTTTTCTTCTTCTTTCCTTTTCCTTTCCATTTCCCTCTTTTATCTCTTCATTTTCCCTTCCTTTTCCCTTCCTTTTCCTTTCCTTTTCCTTTTCATTTCTCTCCCTTATCTCTTCTTTTTCCCTTCCTTTTCCCTGCCTTATCTCTTCCTTTTCCCTTCCTCTTCCTTTCCATTTCCCTTCCTTTTC
>NW_018363914.1:0-1267 GCF_002078875.1 Numida meleagris | reverse complement strand
CTTGCTCATCGAGGTGAGCGTGCAACGCGCGTGCAAGGGGCGTGCAAGGGTGCGTATGAGTGGGTATGAGTGTGCAAGAGAGGTTATGAGTGGGTATGGGTTCCTGAGTGTGCATCTGGCTGCACAAGGGGGACTTTCTCATCGAGGTGAGCATGCTACGCGCGTGCAAGGGGTGTGCGAGGGGCGTGCAGGGGTGGGAGGGCGGGGGGGTGCATGTGTGTGTATGGTCCCCCCGTTTGCACACGCGTGTGCAAGCAGCAGCCCCAAAACTACATGCAGCCATAGGTTTCTCACACACGCAGCCTGACTCGTGCGGCACATTCTTACACACTCACCCCCCCCACCTCCCAGTCCCACAGCTATGGGGGGGAGTTGTATGGTTCCCCTTTGCACACGCGTGTGCAAGCAGCAGCACCAAATCTACACGCGGCCATAGGCGCTTCTCACACCCAGCCTGACTCGTGCGGCACATTCTTACACACTCACACCCCCTCCCAGTCCCTCAGCCATGCAGGGTGTGTGTGAGTGGGCGGGGGTGTAGTGTCCCCCTTTTGCACACGCGTGTGCAAGCATCAGCACCCAATCTACATGCAGCCATAGGTGTTGCACACCCAGCCTGACTCGTGTGGCACATTCTTACACACTCAGCCCCCCCACCTCCCAGTCCCACAGCCATTGGGGGGGGGGTTATAGTGTCCCCCCTTTGCACACGCGTGTGCAAGCATCAGCATGAAATCTACATGCAGCCATAGGTGTTGCACACCCCACCTGACTCGTGTGGCCCATTCTTACACACTCACCCCCCCTCCCAGTCCTACAGCCATGCGGGGGGGGGGAGGGGGGCGCGGGGGGGTTGTAGTGTCCCCCCTTTGCACACGCGTGTGCAAGCATCAGCACCCATAGGTGCATAGGTCTCACACACGCAGCCTGACTCGTGCGGCACATTCTTCCACACTCGCTCCCCCCCCCCTCCCAGTCCCACAGCCATGGGGGTGGGGGTGGGGGGGCACGGGGGGGGTTGTAGGGTGACCCCTTTGCACACGCGTGTGCAAGCAGCAGCACCAAATCTCCATGCAGCCATTGGCGTCTCACAAACGCAGCCTGACTCGTGCGGCACATTCTTCCACACTCGCTCCCCCCCCTCCCAGTCCCACAGCCATTGGGGGGGGGGTTTATAGTGTCCCCCCTTTGCACACGCGTGTGCAAGCAGCAGCACCAAATCTAGGTGCAGCCATGCAGACAAAGTCTGAATTGTGCGGCCCATTCT
>NW_018363913.1:0-1332 GCF_002078875.1 Numida meleagris | reverse complement strand
GGGGGTAATTGGGATTAATGGGGTGGGGGAGTAACGAGGAATTTAATTGGGGGGGCGTTAATTAGGGATAATGGGGGGGTGATAGGGAGTGGTTTTAATTACCAGGGGTTAATTAATTAACTAATTGGGGGTTAATTGGGGGCTCCCCCAGGTCGGTGGTGGTGGGCAGCGCCCGCGGGGACATGGCCGTCATCGACCTGCGCCAGGGTGGGTCCTGGAAGGGCACTGGGAGGGGGAGGTGGAGGGTCCTGGAAGGTCAAAGGGGGGCAGCATGGAAGGTCCTGGAATCGCACGGGGGGGGTGGGGGGGAGGAGGTGGAGGGTCCTGGAAGGTCTGGGGGGGGCTGTGTGTGGAGGGTCCTGGAAAATCAAGGGGGGGGCGGTGGAGGATCCTGGATGGGTTGAATTCGGGTCAGCAAGATCCTGGAAGGTCACGGAGTGGTTGGATTGAAGGGTCCTGAAAGGTCACAGGATGAGTTGGGCTCGATTGGAAGATCCTGGAAGGTCACAGAATGGGTTGAATGGGGCTGGAAAGGTCCTGGAAGGTCATAGGATGGGTCGAATGGGGCTGGAAAAGTCCTGGAAGGTCACGGGATGGGTTGAATGGGGCCAGCAAGGTCCTGGAAGGTCACAGAGTGGTTGGATTGAAGGGTCCTGGAAGGTCACAGGGTGAGTTGTGCTCAGTTGGAAGGTCCTGGAACGTCACAGGATGGGTCGAACAGGGCTGGCAAGGTCCTGGAAGGTCACAGAGAGATTGGATTGAAAGGTCCTGGAAGGTCACAGGGTGAGTTGGGCTCGATTGGAGGGTCCTGGAAGGTCACAGCATGAGTTGGGCTCGATTGGAAGGTCCTGGAAGGTCACTGGATGAGTTGGGCTCAGTTGGAAGGTCCTGGAAGGTCACAGGACGGGGTCGAACGGGGCTGGCAAGGTCCTGGAAGGCCACAGAGTGGTTGGATTGAAGGGTCCTGGAAGATCACAGGATGAGATGGGCTCGATTGGAGGATCCTGGAAAGTCACAGGATGAGTTGGGCTCAATTGGAGGATCCTGGAAAGTCACAGGATGAGTTGGGCTCAGTTGGAAGGTCCTGGAAGGTCACAGGACGGGGTCGAACGGGGCCGGCGAGGTCCTGGAAGGTCACAGAGCGGCTCGGCAGATCCCTTACCCCCCCCCCCTTCTATTGCCCCCCCCCAGGGCGGCTGCTGAGGTGCCTGAAGGGGGTGGCGGGCAGCGTGCGGGGGCTGCAGTGTCACCCCTCCCTGCCCCTCGTCGCCTCCTGCGGCCTCGACCGCTTCCTGCGCATCCACCACCTGGGCGACAAGCGGCTGCTCCACA
>NW_018363912.1:0-1333 GCF_002078875.1 Numida meleagris | reverse complement strand
TGACGTCAGTGTCTGAGAAACACAGCACTGTCATTCTGTTCTCATTCTCCCTTCGCATCTCCATTTCCATTTTCCCTTCCTGGAGCACACAGCCATTGGGCCACACCAAGCACAGCTGGGAGCCAGATGAGAGCTGGGCTGGGAGAGCAGGTTTTCTATTTCAGTGTTAGGCCACAAGCAGGAGCAAGCTCAGTTGTTCACTCGTTTGTCTGGGTGTGAGGAGAGAGGGGTGAATAGAGCTGGTAAGAGTAAGTCAGTGCATAGTTGTGCCTTTTTGGAGTTGTCTTCTCTGGCTTCACTCTGTGCCTGGTAAATCCTCTGCAGTTGCATTGTTGTGCAGCACGCCTATGGCAGCCTTGTCTGCGGAAGGTAGGCGTGCATGGGTGCAGTGCACATGGTCTGTGTAGCTTATGTATCCACATATTCCTGTCCTTTTCAGACATATGGCTGGACTTACTACTGTGTCCCAGCTGGTATACTACTTTTGCAAGAATCAGGAGAAATTGTGATGATACAATTTTCTCTGAACTTAAAAGCTTGGCTGCAAGGGCTGGGAAGCTGAGCTGCTCTTCTGGGAGCCCTGCAAGGATATGAAGCACATCCACAAACAGATGCGATGTCTGGTGCGCTGGCTCTGTCCCACTCCCTTTCCTCTTTCTCTCTTTAACGCGAATCTGGCAATAGGGATTGTTACCAAAGAAAACTGGTTCTTGCTTATTTGATATGGTTTTGATATATCCCATCCATAATTAGCAACAGCAACTCTGATGAGAGTCCCCAAAAACTCACGCTGACATTTTCTTTCTTTTTCCATGTGCAGAATGTGTTGTACAGTACCCTACAGAATATGGAAGAAATAATGCATTCTTTTACCTCAGTGCTGGAGGAAAGATGTATGTTACTCCAACTCCTATTGCTTAGAAGTGGAGTTTGCTAGGAATGGATCCCCCAGCTATGCACTCATTTGTCTCAGACATCCATTAATTGCAAGTAACCTTTGCCTGCAGCAGACTGAGAGCCCTGCTGGCTTGGCGTGGTTGTTTTCTTTTTTTTCTCCTCTTTCTCTTCACAGAGAAGACATATTTGGATAATGTCCTCTGAGACTCATGGATATGTGGTTGGGTTTTCAGTTGTATTTTCTGATATTTATCTAAAATGGTCCGTAGGAGCTAATTATTGTTTGTCTGTACGTTTCTTACGTTGTGTGAATCTCAAATTGGTTTATTTTTCATGTTACAAGATGGGAACACAGATGAACAGCAGTCTGTGCTGAGGATAAAAGCTGAACAATTCTTGCAAATGCTGTCGATCTTATGGAGGAAGCAAAAAAACC
>NW_018363911.1:0-1333 GCF_002078875.1 Numida meleagris | reverse complement strand
TGGCGTTTATTGGTAAAAGCTAAAGAAATATATAGTATTTCTTATCTTTTTGCTAGACTGTTCCAGAAGCTCACGCGGTGCTCCTGGCCAATCATATTGAATCTCCCGCTTCTGACCTGTCACTTCCGACAGGCCATACACGGAGTTGTTGTGCCCCTTGTTATGAAAACTAAGAAGCTCAACCCCCTGTGTCCATGACACAGGTTCAGCTATTTAGGTAAACCAATAGCAAGCATATGGGGAAGGGCCTTTCCGCGTTACAGACCGAGATCCGTGACACGCCTACTACAACACGTGACCAGGACAGAAGAGCTACCAAGAGACCTGCTACACAGGGATAGGGCACAGCTTGGTCAGTTATGCCCAGTTCTCTTTGATTTCAACAGCTAGTCTGCATACACTGCATTAACAGCCCTGGGGATAGAAAGCGGAATAGGAACAATATGGGTAGAAGGAGGAAGAGGAGGGCTGGAAGTAGCAGAAAATCAGCTGAGAAGAGGCATTTTTTATAGACTTATGGTTTCTGAAAGCCTGGTCAAAGATGTGTGCATGAGAGAGAGAGTATTTCCCATCAGGCTGCTGACAGAATTTCTGCCCTTTCCATCTGTGTTTGTTCCTGCCCACTTCCTGGGAAAAAATTTCTTCCTTGTAGCCCCCCACAAAAAGCTTGGGTCTTGATATTCCTCATGCACTAATTTATACCAATGACCTTGGACAGTTTTGATAGGTTAGTGATTTTGTAACCAAACTAATCTTTTGCTTGTTTTGTAAGCAAACTAATCTTTGCCTTAGAAAATTAGTTGCTGTCGTTGCAGAATGATGTTGTTATTGTAGTGCTAGACCACTGGTAATAAATTAACTGCAGAAGAATGAAACTAGACAGGGAAGGAGGAACTGAGATAGAGAAGTGCTTACCTGTGCAGATGTATAAATGATGTGCCTGATTCCTGGTCAGGCACGCTTGGATTGGTCCAGGATGCTGGCACCAGTGTTGTGAATAAAGAATGCTGGCTTTCTAACACCTCACTGGAGTCAGAGAGTTATTTCCCAATTTTAGATCACAGTTTGACTTTTCATTTACCTTTCTATAGCATCACAACTCATCTCCATAAAGCTTAACATAACTCCCTGTTGTTTCAGAAAAATCTAAAATGGCAACTGGCAAGAAGACATATTGGATTCATGTTGATCTTTACAAAAGGAAAGAAGCCAAAACTGATTCTTTTGTGGGTAAACTGTGTAGGAAAACACTTGGACACAGGGTCACCCCGACAGTCGGCAAAGGGAAAAGACAAACCCCCGCCCGCCCGCGTGGGAAGCAGCAACTCAGTGT
>NW_018363910.1:0-1333 GCF_002078875.1 Numida meleagris | reverse complement strand
TGTCCGAAAAATAATAGCATTTCCCTTGGAAACCGACCCAGGCGTCGGGGCACACGTGGGAGAAGTGTGGGCGAGGTGAGCTCGACGGATGCTGGAGCACTGACAGGGAGAAAGTTGGGCAAGTGAGAGGCAAAGGACGTTCCCCTGCAGCAGATGTGGGGGTTGGGATGCACAGACGTGGGGAAGTGCCCTTGGAACGGCTGCAGAGGTTGGGAAGGTGGAGCAGAACGTGGTTTAGGGCAGCGCGTGGGCCCCCCAGGAGCTGGGATGGGGGCTGTGCTTGGGGAGCAGCACAGGGCGCTGGGAACCCCATCGTCCCCCATCCTCCACCCACAACAGATGTTCCATCACTGTGGGGATGTGAGTGGCACTCACCTATCACGGTCACCAGCACCGGGACAAGGATCCATGGCACTGCACACAAACCCACACAGAGGACGCAGCGGCTTTTTGTCCTTTTCTCACTCAGTCTGCAGCCTGGTGGGGCTGGGAGGAGTTCACAGTGGCATAGAATCACCATTGTTGGAAAGAGTTCCAAGATCATCTAGTCCAACTGTCCACACATCCCCACTATTTCCCCACTGCACCACATCACTTTGTACCGCATCCACACAGTTCTTGGAGTCCCCCAGGGACGGGGACTCCCCACTGCCCTGGGCAGCCTGTGCCAGTGCTGACCGCTCTTTGGAGCACAGATTGTTCGCAGTCTCCAACCCGACCCTCCCCAGTGCACCGTGAGCCCATCCCCTCTCGTCCTATTGCTGCTCCCTGGGAGCAGAGGCTGACCTCCCCTCCTTTCATAGAATCCTAGAATCATAGAATGGCCTGGGTTGAAAAGGGCCTCAAAGATCATCGATTTTCAACCCCCCTGCTGAGTGCAGGGTCGCCAACCACCAGACCAGGCTGCCCAGAGCCACGTCCAGCCTGGCCTTGAATGCCTCCAGGGACGGGGCATCCACAACCTCCTTGGGCAACTTGTTCCAGTGCATCACCACCCTTGGAGTGAAAACCTTCTTCCAAACATCTAACCTAAATCTGCCCTGTCTCAGTTTAAAACCATTCCCCCTTGTCCTATCACTATCTACCTGCGTAAAATGTTGGTTTCCCTCATGTAAATACACCCTTGCTGCCCCTCCCTGCAGCTCCCAGCCGCAGCTCACGCCGGGCTCTTCCCTTCCGACGCTCTCGCTGCCATCCCAGCCCCGTCCTGCCGCTGTCCCCGCGCTGCCCGGCCCTTCTCCCGCACGAGCACACTCCTTCTCTCCCGCACTCTCAGCCAAGCTCCCCGCTCGCTCCCGCCGCTCTCTTCCCTCCGCCTCAGCTCGCGGCACAC
>NW_018363909.1:0-1283 GCF_002078875.1 Numida meleagris | reverse complement strand
GTGAGGAGTCGCAGCCCCCGCTATGGCGGAGCTGTGGGGAGGGGGATCCGGGGTCCCTCAGGCCCCAAATTTGGGCCCGTTTTGGATCGCGGGGGGGGGATGGGTGGGCCCGGACCCACATTGCGGGGCGAGGATGAGGGGGCGAGGGCTTAAAATTGGGGGGGGGGAGTGGTTGGGATCCGCCCGCACCGGAGCCGCCCGGTTCTTACCTCAGCGCCTCCAAGATGGCGGCGGCGGGGAAGGGCGCTTCCGCCCGCGCGACGTCACTTCCGGTTCCGGAGCCCTCCACTTCCGGTCGGAGCCCTCCCTTTTCCGGCGCGGCACTTCCGGCGGCCATGATGGCGGCGGCGTCCCCGCGGCTGCGGCCGCTGCTCCGCGCGCTGCGGGCCCAGGTTGGGGGAGGGAGGGGAGGGGAGGGGAGGGCGGTGACGTCACGCCGAGCGGGGGCATGACGTCACGTCGCGGGGTTTGCGTGTGACGTCACCTCGGCTCCGTGTCTCCGCAGCAACTCCGGGCGCCGCTGTGGGCCCGCGGCCACAATGGGAGGCGAGGCCTGGGCACGCAGGTGGGCGAAGTGGGGCGGCTGTGGGGCGGCTATGGGGCGATGTGGGGCGATACAAGGTCCTAGGGGGCAGCTATGGGGCGATATGGGGTGATACAGGGCCACTATGAGGTGATATGGGGCGCTACAGGGTGCTAGGGGGCAGCTATGGGGCAATGTAGGGTGCTATAGGGCAATATAGGGCGCTATAGGGCAGCTGTGGGGCAGTTATGGGGCAATATAGGGTGGTATAGGGCGGCTATGGGGTGATATGGGGCGATGCAAGGTCCTAGGGGGCAGCTATGGGGCGATATGGGGTGCTATAGGGCGGCTATGGGGCGATATGGGGCGTTACAGGGTGCTGGAGGGCAGCTATAGGGCAGCTATGGGGCGATATAGGGCAATATAGGGTGCTATAGGGCAGCTATGGGGCAATATATGGTGGTATAGGGCGGCTAGGGGGCGATATGGGGCGATGCAGGCTGCTATGGGGCAGCTATGGGGCAATACAGGCTGCTATAGGGCAGTTATGGGGCGCTACAGGGTGCTATAGGGCAGCTATGGGGTGATGTGGGGTGCTAGGGGGCAGCTATGGGGCGATATGGGGCAATATAGGGTGCTATGGGGCAATATAGGGCGCTATAGGGCAGCTATGGGGCAGTTATGGGGCAATATAGGGTGGTATAGGGCGGCTAGGGGGCGATATGGGGCGATACAGGCTGCTATGGGGCAGCTATGGGGT
>NW_018363908.1:0-1334 GCF_002078875.1 Numida meleagris | reverse complement strand
CCCCCTCCCCAAACACCCCAAACCTCAACATGCCCGAAAACGCCCATAGAGATCATAGCAAGACCCACTGAGACCCATAGGGACCCCATAGAGACCTCATAAGGGCCCATAGAGACGCATAGGGACCCATAGAGACCCCATAAGGGCCCATAGAGACCCATAGGGACCCATAGAGACCCATAGGGACCCACAGAGATCATAGTGAGACACACTGAGACCCATAGGGACCCCATAGAGACACCATAAGGACCCATAGAGACCCATAGGGACCCATAGAGACCCCATAAGGACCCATAGAGACCCATAGGGACCCATAGAGATCATAGTGAGACCCATAGAGACCCATAGGAACCCCATAGAGACCTCATAAGGGCCCATTGAGACCCATAGGAACCCACAGAGATCATAGCAAGATCCATTGAGACCCATAGGGACCCCATAGAGACCCAATAAGGGCCCATAGAGACCCATAGGGACCCATAGAGACCCTATAAGGGCCCATAGAGACCCATAGGGACCCATAGAGATCATAGCAAGACCCATAGGGACCCATAGAGACCCTATAAGGACCCATAGAGACCCATAGGGACCCATAGAGATCATAGCAAGACCCATAGAGACCCATAGGGACCCCATAGAGACCCCATAAGGCCCCACAGAGACCCATAGGGACCCATAGGGATCATAGTGAGACCCATTGAGACCCATAGGGACCCCATAGAGATCATAACGAGACCCATTGAGACCCATAGGGACCCATAGAGACCCCATAAGGACACATAGAGACCCACAGAGACCCCATAGAGATCTATAGTGAGACCCATAGAGACCCATAGGGACCCATAGAGATCATAGCAAGACCCACTGAGACCCATAGGGACCCCGTAGAGACCCTATAAGGACCCATAGTGACCCATAGGGACCCATAGAGATCGTAGTGAGACCCATTGAGACTCATAGGGACCTCATAGAGATCATAACGAGACCCACTGAGACCCATAGGGACCTATAGAGACCCCATAAGGACCCATAGAGACCCATAGGGACCCACAGAGATCATAGTGAGACCCATTGAGACCCATAGGGACCCCATAGAGACCCTATAAGGGCCCATAGAGACCCATAGGGACCCATAGAGATCATAGTGAGACCCACTGGGACCCATAGAGACCCATAGAGATCATAGCAAGACCCATTGAGACCCATAGGGACCCCATAGAGACCCCATAAGGGCCCATAGAGACCCATAGGGACCCATAGAGATCATAGTGAGACCCATTGAGACCCATAGGGACCCCATAGAGATCATAGCAACCCATTGAGACCCATAGGGA
>NW_018363907.1:0-1294 GCF_002078875.1 Numida meleagris | reverse complement strand
ACAACTGGGTGACACCAGGATGACAATGGAGTGACAACTGGGTGACACCAGGGTGACAACTGGGTGACACCAGGGTGACAATGGGGTGACACCAGGGTGACAACTGGGTGACAGCAGGTGACAACTGGGTGACACCAGGGTGACAATGGGGTGACAACTGGGTGACAACTGGGTGACACCAGGGTGGCAATGGAGCAACACCGGGTGACACTGGGGTGACTCTGGTTGACTCTGGGGTGACACGGGGGTGACAACTGGGTGACACCAGGGTGACACCAGGGTGACAATGGGGTGACACCAGGGTGACACTGGGTTGACACCAGGGTGACAATGGAGCAACACCGGGTGACACTGGGGTGACTCTGGTTGACTCTGGGGTGACACGGGGGTGACAACTGGGTGACACCAGGGTGACAATGGGGTGACACCAGGGTGACAACTGGGTGACAATGGGGTGACAACTGGGTGACACCAGGTGACAACTGGGTGACACCAGGGTGACAATGGAGCGACACCGGGTGACACTGGGGTGACACTGGTTGACACTGGGGTGACACCGGGTGACACCAGGGTGACACCAACAATGGGTGACAGCGCTTCTGGGTGACACTGGCGTGACAACAAGGTGACACCGGGTGACACTGGGGGGACAAGAGGGTGACAACTGAGGTGGCAACAAGGTGACACCGGGTGACACTGGGGTGACACAGTGGGTGACAGCAGGGTGCTTCTGGGTGACACTGGGTGCCTACAAGGTGACACCGGGTGTCATCCAGGGTGACACCGGGTGACAAGGGGGTGACAACTGGGGTGACATCAAGGTGACACTGGGTGACAACACGGTGAGACCGGGTGACACCGGGGTGACACCGACAATGGGTGACAGCAGGGTGCTTCTGGGTGACACTGGCGCGACAACAAGGTGACACCGGGTCACACTGGGGTGACACCAGGGTGACAATGGGGTGACAACTGAGTGACACCAGGTGACAACTGGGTGACACCAGGGTGACAATGGAGTGACACCGGGTGACACTGGGGTGACACTGGTTGACACTGGGGTGACACCGGGTGACACCAGGGTGACACCGACAATGGGTGACAGCAGGGTGCTTCTGGGTGACACTGGCACGACAACAAGGTGACACCAGGTGACACTGGGGGGACAAGAGGGTGACAACTGAGGTGGCAACAGGGTGACACCAGGTGACACCGGGGTCAAAAGGGGGTGGCAGCAGGGGTGACACCGGGTGACACTGGGGTGACAACTGCAGTGACACTGGGTGACAAGGGG
>NW_018363906.1:0-1336 GCF_002078875.1 Numida meleagris | reverse complement strand
TCCTCTGTCTCTCCCCCGTGCCAAGCGGTTCGGTTTCCAGAAGCATGACTTCCCTTTTCTCCCCGTGCTCTTCCCAGCCAATGCGAGCAATGGAGTCCTCAAGGCAGGAGACATCGGGAGCCTGTGTGAGGGGCTGAATGCCTGCAGCACCATCTCTCAGCTCCAGACCTCGTCCAAAATCGCGAGGGTAAGTGGACCCAGAAAGGAGTGGGGGGATCAGGCTTTGCATGTGAGCAAACACCAGGAGGAGAAGCTGAGAGAAGGCTCGACCACCTGATGTATAAATAGCAGGGTACGGGCGGCAGGCGTGTCGTGACGGCCGCCTGAATGACCGGCAAGCTGCTGAACTAAGAATGCCCTCGAGACTGCGTTCTCTTTTGAAGAGCTGCCGCAGAGCAGTGATGGGATCTCTCCTGCTTCTCATTTCTGTACAGATGGTTTGCAGCAGCTTCCCCCTGGAACACACTGTGGACTTCATGACGGCCATCAGGGAGACCTTCCGGGAAGCCAAAGGGATGCGTGCGCGTGCTGCAGGGAAGTGGATGATCACCTTCCTGCAGATGTACGAAAAGGACCTCCACTGGGACGTAAGAGACTTTCTTGCACGTGCTTTGGGCTTCTTCTGGCTGTTGCACTACGCCTTGTGCCGTTTGCCTCTTGTGCTAAAGAAGCGCAGCCTGAGCGCAGAGCCAGGGCTTGGGCAGGGGGGTTGGCGTGAAATGTAGGCTTAGGCCTTGGCAGCATGTCAAGGGAGCCGGCATTGCTCATGCGCGGAATGTCCTTGCTCAGGCCCTGCAGAGTCAAGGATGCAGCAAGTCGTTCTTCCTTCCTTTCATCTTGCAGGTGCCAACGATTCTCTACATCCTGCGCAGCTGCGTGCGCTCCATGCAGCAGAGCGTGTTTCTTCCCATCCTGTGCCAGGCGGTGGTCATCCTCACACGCTGTCACTCAGAGCTCACGATTGACAACTTCTTCCAGCTGTTTGAGCCCACAGACAGGTATGGGCACTACTGCCTCTGCTGTTGCTGCGGTCACAGTTGTAGCTTGCCTCCGCCAGAGGGATCCTGGGAGGAAGCAGCTGTTCCTTTTTCCTCTCAGAGTCTGTCTGGGGCAAAAACTACTCAGCCACAACTTGAGACTCTCCTTTTTCTAGTGACACGTGGAGGAGAAGAATAAGAGCATTTTGTCTTCGAGCCGGCAGAGGACTGAAAAGAACAGGAAAGCCGTGCTAAAAAATGTGTATTATTTATTAAAAATGCCAGAATCCAGGCTAACAAGTGACAAGAGTATTTTTTTACCAAGTCTTCATTTTAATAGCTGCTGTAGACCGTCTCTT
>NW_018363905.1:0-1260 GCF_002078875.1 Numida meleagris | reverse complement strand
TTTGGGGACACACTGGGGACAATTTGGGGACAGTTTGGGGACACACTGGAGACAATTTGGGGACAATTTGGGGACACTAGGGACAGTTTGGGGACACTTTGGGGGACAATTTGGGGACAATTTGGAGACAGTTTGGGGACATGGTGGGGACAATTTGGGGACACCTTGGGGACACATTGGGGACAATTTGGGGACACTTTGGGGACACACTGGGGACAATTTGGGGACACTTTGGGGACACTTTAGGGGACAATTTATTGGAGACACTTTTGGGGACACCTTGGGGACACTTTGGGGACACATTGGTGACACAGTGGAGACAATTGGGGGACAATTTGGGGACAGTTTGGGGACAATTTGTTGGTGACACACTGGGGGACACTTTGTGGACACTTTGGGGACAATTTGGGGACAATTTATTGGGGACACATTGGGGACAATTTGGGGACACTTTGGGGGACAATTTGGGGACAGTTTGGGGACAATTTGGGGGACAATTCATTGGTGACACAGTGGTGACAATTTGGGGACACACTGGGGACAATTTAGGGACACATTGGGGGACAATTTGGGGACAGTTTGGGGACACTTTGGGGACACACTGGGGACAACTTGGGGATAATATGGGGACAACTTGGGGACACTTTGGGGACACTTTGGGGACAAACTGGGGGACAATTCGTTGGTGACACAGTGTTGACAATTTGGGGACACTTTGGGGACAATTTGGGGACACTATGGGACACTTTGTGGGACAATTTTTTGGGGACACAGTGGTGACACTTTGGGGACAACTTGGGGACACATTGGGGACACTTTGGGGACACTATGGGGACAACTTGGGGACAGTTTGGGGACACACTGGGGACACACTGGGGACAATTTGGGGACACTTTGGGGACACTTTGGGGACAATTTTGGGACAATTTGGGGGCACTCTGGTGACAATTTGGGGACAGTTTGGGGACAATTTATTGGGGACACTTTGGGTGACACTTTGTGGGCACTTTGGGGACAATTTATTGGGGACACTTTGGGGACACTTTGGGGGACAATATATTGGTGACACATTGGGGACAATTTGGGGACACTTTGGGGACAGTTTGGGGACACATTGGGGACACACTGGGGACAATTTGAGGACACTTTGGGGGACAATTTGGGGACAGTTTGGGGACACTTTGGGGGACAATATATTGGTGACACTTTGGGGACACACTGGGGACACATTGGGGACAATTTGGGGACACTTTGGGGACA
>NW_018363904.1:0-1241 GCF_002078875.1 Numida meleagris | reverse complement strand
GGGGGGCAGGGACCCACAGGGAACCCAGAGCTGGGGGGCAGGGACCCCCGGGTTGGCCCCTTGGGAACCCAGAGCTGGGGGGCAGGGACCCCCGGGGAACCCAGAGCTGGGGGGCAGGGACCCCCTGAGTTGATCCCCGGGGAACCCAGAGCCGGGGGGCAGGGACCCCCAGGGAACCCAGAGATGGGGGGCAGGGACCCACAGGGAATCTAGAGCTGGGGGGGGCAGGGACCCCTGGGGAACCCAGAGCCGGGGGGCAGGGACCCACAGGGAACCCAGAGCTGGGGGGCAGGGACCCCTGGGGAACCCAGGGCTGGGAGGCAGGGACCCACAGGGAACCCAGAGCCGGGGGGCAGGGACCCCCGGGGAACCCAGAGATGGGGGGCAGGGACCCCCGGGGAACCCAGAGCTGGGGGGCAGGGACCCCCTGGGGAACCCAGGGCTGGGAGGCAGGGACCCGCAGGGAACCCAGAGCCGGGGGGCAGGGACCCCCGGGGAACCCAGAGCTGGGGGGCAGGGACCAGGGAACCCAGAGTTGGGGGGCAGGGACCCACAGGGAACCCAGAGCTGGGGGACAGGGACCCCCGGGTTGGCCCCTTGGGAACCCAGAGCTGGGGGGCAGGGACCCCTGGGGAACCAAGAGCTGGGGGACAGGGACCGAGGAACCCAGAGTTGGGGGGCAGGGACCCCTGGGGAACCCAGAGCCAGGGGGCAGGGACCCCCTGAGTTGGCCCCCAGGGAACCCAGAGCTTGGGGGGGCAGGGACCCACAGGGAACCCAGAGCTGGGGGGCAGAGACCCCCTGAGTTGATCCCCGGGGAACCCAGAGCAGGGGGGCAGGGACCCCCGGGGAACCCAGAGCTGGGGGGCAGGGACCCCCAGGGAACCCAGAGCTGGGGGGCAGGGACCCCCGGGGAACCCAGAGCCGGGGGGGAGGGACCCCCGGGGAACCCAGAGATGGGGGGCAGGGACCCCGAGGGAATCTAGAGCTGGGGGGCAGGGACCCCTGGGGAACCGAGAGATGGGGGGGGCAGGGACCCCCGGGGAACACAGAGCCGGGGGGCAGGGACCGGGAAACCCAGATCTGGGGGGCAGGGACCCCCGGGGAACCCAGAGCCGGGGGGTAGGGACCCCTGGGGAACCCAGAGCTGGGGGGCAGGGACCCACAGGGAATCTAGAGCTGGGGGGCAGGGACCCCCGGGGAACCCAGAGATGGGGGGCAGGGACCCCTGGGGAACCCAG
>NW_018363903.1:0-1271 GCF_002078875.1 Numida meleagris | reverse complement strand
AGAGAATGGACCCCACGGAGCGAGGTGAACCCCTTGCAACCCCTAGTCAATCTCTAAATGAGCCTCCCACAGCCAGCACTAAAGCTGCCTGCATACAAGCAATGCATAAACAAGGGACTCATGATTTTTCCATTACCAGCTCAGGTAGGTTTTGCAGTGCTTAAACCACTAGTTAGGTGCCCTAGCAACCTTTTAACTCCATCAAGCTGTGAAACAGGATGAGATCAAGGGACACACAGAACACAGTTTAATGCATGAGCACGATGCACAGAACACTCTAAAACAACTCTGTGCATGGGTGGTATTAATACATGGCACTATTCACTACAGTCATGACATGGGCTGGAATGATGCAGTAGCAGACAAACAAAGCTCAGAGCCCTAGGCTGGAGATTATGGGATGAGAAACATGACAGACAGAACAAAGACTCAGCCAGAAGATAATGAGCTTAAAAAAGGGTGCAAACAGGATTTTGAGACTGCGGAACCCATGTAGGAAAAAGGGTATCAGCTCAAGGCATTCACAGAGCTGCAATGTTTGGTCAGCTGACCAGCATTATCTTGGCATTAATTGAAGCATTCCAGAAACGAGGTTGTAGTGAAGGAAAAGAACATATATCAGTCCCTCCATCACCAGGTCAGAGAAAAGATAACCCCTTCACCTCCTTTGGAGAACTGAACAGCATTGTAAGGACACACAAAGCAGATATGGCTGCTTTAAACCAGATTCAGAACCCACAAAAGACAGAGATCACAGCCCTGAAATAAAGAAGGAATTACTTACCCCTTCCCAAGGACCAGGGCTCACCCCCACACTCCAAAGAAGGCAGTCTCCAGGTAAAGGCAGGTAACCACAAGTCCCTATGGCTGCCAGCCCTTAAATGAGGTCAGGGAGGGCTGGAGCCAGGTTCAGCCCCATGGGGTCCCACAGCTGAACAGCTTCCACCTGTGCTCGCAGGGCTGGCTACACCCCTCACCAGGTGCTCAGTCACCGGTTCAGGCTGTGACCTGACAGTTCCCATACAGGCATGAAGCGAAAAAAAAAAAGAGTAAAACAAAATGTCCAGCAAGAGGGGGTTTATCAATGATGAGCTACGATAGCCCACATACTTGGATTCCAGTGGGTCCTCAAAGACAATTGGTGACATTTCTACTCAATAGGAGAGCACAAATTTCAATACTAACACACCCTACTGGACTCCGAGCACCCCCCCAGTGTATTCCAGTGCACTCGACCGGATGCCCGGAGTCCCCCAGGGCTTTGCAGTGCA
>NW_018363902.1:0-1336 GCF_002078875.1 Numida meleagris | reverse complement strand
ATATAATATAATATAATAAATATAATATAATATAATATAATAAATATAATAAATATAATATAATATAATATAATATAATATAATATAATATAATATAATATAACATAATCTCTATATCATATATTTCCAAGAATATATTTACACAATCATTCTCAAAATGAAGCACTGCTTTAGCCATTTTGAGAATAAATGAATTTATGCCAGGAAAGGCACTGGTTACACCAATCTGAGGATTGCTGGCAAAAAAGATTTAGGCATGCTTCACATTTTAGTCAGGGTTTGAATTTATTCTCTAATTACTTAATATTAGTTCAACAGGTCCTACAATTCGATTTAGCCAGCGCTAGATTGGACCAAAGAAGATGCAGTGTGATCTATCCTCTGAAAGGATGCCTCTACCAGGCAAGTCTGGAAGGCATTTTCATAAGTTCTAGCAAGGACGTATGGAATATGTCACTGATAATGTGCTTTTATTTTGATGACCGCAGTTTGCTTACTATCTAAGTTACACAGGCAAGCTTGAAGGTAACAAGTGGGGATAAGAAAGTAGGTGTATCACAGGTGCTAGAGTTCTCTCTGAAGGCTGCATATGCTGATACAAACATAATGTTGGGCTATGCAACGTCAAGAAAGGTCTGGAGTAATTGCCATTCACAGCCAAAATTTTACTCTGGTTGTGCTGCATAGAGTGCAATAATTAGTCTTTGTGCCCTTTTTGTGAAGCTTATTCCTATCCTATTGAAGTGAATTCTTATGCAGAATGATAGCTATGCTACCTTAAATGGTAAGTAAGACATCATAATAAAAGTTGAGTGGAATTTCAGCACATTCTGAAATCTGTGCAGTTCCTGATCTTCATATACAATTTTACTTTCTCAATTCTGTCTGTCCTTTTTGTAAAAAGGTCCCCTTTGTAATGAGGCCTTTGCATTCTGCGTGTAGTGACAATGTGGGTGTGATCACGGTACAGAATATTGCTAGTAATGGACATATATATACTATGTATATATGTAGATAATGCATTATCTATTATGAACTCTAGTTCACAAATTTGACACCTGTCTGGCATACTATTCCAGCACTCCCTAGCAACACACCAACTCTTTTGCAGTAACAATCCATCTGTCTGTATTACAAATCCAACTGTTCACAAGAAAACCCAAAGTCTTTCCAGTATCAATCAATCTCAGAATCATGCCAAGATATTTTCCCCCTCCATGTTAAAATGACAGAGAATCTTAAGCAATAAAATATTGCTTTTTTAAAGGGCCAAATAACTTGTAGCCCCTGTGTTTTCAGTCAGTCCTGTAGCTCAAATTTCAATAATTAGATGTGT
>NW_018363901.1:0-1287 GCF_002078875.1 Numida meleagris | reverse complement strand
TTCCTCAGTTGAGATAACGGAGGACAAGATGGCCGCCGGCTCTGAGTGTTGTCATTTTGTCACCCGGTGTCACCACTTTGTCACCCGGTGTCACCTGGTCATTGTCACCTGGACACCATCAATGCTACACGAACAACTGAGGACTCTACAACAGTGTGACACCTTCCCATGTTGAGATAATGGACAAGATGGCGGTCAGCACTGAGTGTTGTCCCTTTGTCACCCGGTGTCACCACTTTGTCACCTGCTGTCACCTGGACATTGTCACCTGGACACCATCAATGCCACGCGAACAAGAATGGACTCAACAACAGCGTGTCCCCTTCCCATGTTGAGATAATGGAGGACAAGATGGCGGTCGGCACCGGGTGTTGTCCCTTTGTCACCTGGTGTCACCTGGACGTTGTCACCTGGACACCATCAATGCTACATGAGCAACTGAGGACTCTACAACAGTGTGACCCCTTCCCCAGTTGAGATAATGGAGGACAAGATGGCGGTCGGCACCGGGTGTTGTCCCATTGTCACCTGGTGTCACCACTTTGTCACCCAGTGTCACCTGGTCATTGTCACCCGGACACCATCAATGCTACATGAACAACTGAGGACTCTACAACAGTGTGACCCCTTCCCTAGTTGAGATAATGGAGGACAAGATGGCGGCTGGCACCGGCTGTTGTCCCTTTGTCACCCGGTGTCACCTGGACACCATCAATGCCACGCGAACAAGAATGGACTCTACAACAGCGTGTCCCCTTCCCCAGTTGAGATAATGGAGGACAAGATGGCGGCTGGCACCGGGTGTTGTCCCTTTGTCACCCGGTGTCACCACTTTGTCACCCGGTGTCACCTGGACATTGTCACCCGGACATCATCAATGCTACATGAGCAACTGAGGACTCTACAACAGTGTGACCCCTTCCCATGTTGAGATAACGGAGGACAAGATGGCGGTCGGCACCAGGTGTTGTCATTTTGTCACCCGGTGTCACCACTTTGTCACCCGGTGTCACCTGGACATTGTCACCTGGACACCATCAATGCTACATGAGCAACTGAGGACTCTACAACAGTGTGACCCCTTCCCATGTTGAGATAATGGAGGACAAGATGGAGGTTGGCTCTGGGTGTTGTCCCTTTGTCACCTGGTGTCACCACTTTGTCACCTGCTGTCACCTGGACATTGTCACCAGGACACCATCAATGCTACATGAGCAACTGAGGACTCTACAACAGTGTGACACGTTCCTCAGTTGAGATAACGGAGGACAAGATGGCCGCCGGCTC
>NW_018363900.1:0-1238 GCF_002078875.1 Numida meleagris | reverse complement strand
AGTTTCCACTTGTCGAGGTGTAATTTCCAGTGGTCAGGGTGTAGTTTCCAGTGGTCAGGGTGTAGTTTCCGGTGGTCAGGGTGTAATATCCTGTGGTCAAGGTGTAGTTTCCAGTAGTCAGGGTGTAATTTCCAGTGGTCAGGGTGTAATTTCCACTTGTCGGGGTGTAGTTTCCAGTGGTCAGGGTGTAGTTTCCACTTGTCAGGGTGTAATTTCCAGTGGTCAGGGTGTAGTTTCCACTTGTCGGGGTGTAGTTTCCAGGGGTCAGGGTGTAGTTTCCAGGGGTCAGGGTGTAGTTTCCACTTGTCAGGGTGTAGTTTCCAGTGGTCGGGGTGTAATTTCCAGTGGTCGGGGTGTAATTTCCAGTGGTCAGGGTGTAGTTTCCAGTGGTCAGGGTGTAGTTTCCAGTGGTCAGGGTGTAACTTCCAGTGGTCAGGGTGTAATTTCCACTTGTCGGGGTGTAACTTCCAGTGGCCAGGGTGTAGTTTCCACTGGTCAGGGTGTAGTTTCCACTTGTCGGGGTGTAGTTTCCAGTGGTCAGGGCGTAGTTTCCAGTGGTCGGGGTGTAGTTTCCGGTGGTCAGGGTGTAGTTTCCGGTGGTCGGGGTGTAGTTTCCAGTGGTCAGGGTGTAATATCCTGTGGTCAAGGTGTAATTTCCAGTGGCCAGGGTGTAGTTTCGAGTGGCCAGGGTGTAATTTCCACTTGTCGGGGTGTAGTTTCCAGTGGTCAGGGTGTAGTTTCCACTTGTCGGGGTGTAGTTTCCAGTGGTCGGGGTGTAATTTCTACTTGTCGGGGTGTAGTTTCCAGTGGTCGGGGTGTAATTTCCAGTGGTCAGGGTGTAATTTCCAGTGGTCAAGGTGTAGTTTCCGGTGGTCAAGGTGTAGTTTCCGGTTGTCGAGGTGTAGTTTCCACTTGTCGGGGTGTAGTTTCCACTTGTTGGGGTGTAGTTTCCACTTGTCGGGGTGTAGTTTCCGGTTGTCGGGGTGTAGTTTCCGGTGGTCAGGGTGTAGTTTCCGGTGGTCAGGGTGTAGTTTCCGGTGGTCGGGGTGTAGTTTCCGTTTGTCCGACTGTTGCTGACGTTGTGTGTCTGTTGGGTGGTTGCGCAGATCGGGAAGATTTACGGCAGCGTCCCCGGCTACGCAGGCGTCAACATCATCAAGCTCAGGTGCGGCCCACGGGGGGATGGGGAGGGTTTGGGGTCGGATTTGGGGTTTGGGGTCGGGTTTGGGGTTTGGGGT
>NW_018363899.1:0-1278 GCF_002078875.1 Numida meleagris | reverse complement strand
TGAGGATACTGGGGGGATACCATGGGGTTGGGATGGGATGGGATGAGGATGCAATGGGGATACCAGGGGGTTGGGATGAGGATACCAGGGGGGTGGGGTGGGATGGGGATGGAGATACCGTGGGGTCGGGATGGGGATGAGTGTGGGGTTACCATGGGGGGATACCATGGGTTTGGGAGGAGATGGGGATGAGGATGCAATGGGGATACCAGGGGGATGGGATGAGGATGGGGATACCATGGGGTTGGAATGGGGATTGGGGCACTGCGGGGATGGGATGGGGATGGGGATGGAATGAGGATACCATGGGGATACCACGCAGGTGGGATGGAGATGAGGATGCCATGGGGATACCAGGGGAGCTGGGGATACCATGGGGACCCCATGAGGATGGGATGGGGATGGGGATACCATGGGTTGGGAATGGGTTGGGGATGGGATGAGGATACCATGGGGATACCACGGGAATGGGATGGTTATGAGGATGCAGTGGGGATACCATGGGGTTGGGATGGAATGGGGATACCATGGGGATACTGTGGGGGTGGGAATGAGGATGCAGTGGGACCGGAGATGAGGATAGAACAGGGATACCATGGGAGTGGGGATATCATGGGGGTACCATGAGGATGGGATGGGGAGGGGGGTGGGATGAGGATGCAGTGGGGATACCGTAGGGCTGGGCTGGGGTGGGGGTACAGTGGGGATGGGATGGGAATGGGGAGGGTATGAGGACACCGTGGGGATACCATGAGGAGGGGATGGCTGTGAGGATGCAATGGGGATACCATGGGAGTAGGATGGGGATAAGTGCGGGGTGGGGATGGAATGGGATGGGGATACCGCAGGGGTGGGATGAGGATAGCATGGGGATACCACGGGATTGGGATGGGTATGAGGATGCAATGGGGATACCAGGGGGATGGGATGGGGATACTGTGGGGACCCCATGAGGATGGGATGGGGATACCACGGGGATACCATGGGGGTGGGAATGAGGACGCAGTGGGATCGGGGGGTGAGGATACAACAGGGATACCATGGGAGTGGGGATGCCAGGGGGGTACCACGAGGATGGGATGGGTATGAGGACGCAGTGGGGATACCAGGGGGATGGGATGGGGATACCACGGGGATACCATGGGGGTGGGAATGAGGACGCAGTGGGACCGGGGGGTGAGGATACAACAGGGATACCATGGGAGTGGGGATGCCATGGGGGTACCACGCAGGTGAGATGGGTGTGAGGACGCAGTGGGGATACCAGGGGGGTGGGAT
>NW_018363898.1:0-1339 GCF_002078875.1 Numida meleagris | reverse complement strand
ACTAAAATATTAATTAATCCCACACATCTACTTTATACTACAGTAGCAGTGGTGACCCTTCTAGATGTCGGCAGGTATAGGGTAGTCTTCCCCATTAACATTAATGGCTGTACAACTGAATATAGTTCCCACAACTGAGTTCCATGATGAGGTTGTTTTACAGCAGTATGCACGTTTCGATAGTATGCACATTTTATATATACATAACCTTTCTGTTAATGCAAGTTGCTCGTTCTATTTGTGGTTGCTGTCAAAGGGTTTCACCTTGATTTAAACCCCAGTTTTACAGAGAACTGAAGTGTTACGTCAACAATGTTGAAGCTTGTGCATTTCTGACAACCTGCATCCAGCCATTTTAAGTCAACAGTCTTGTCTTTTCCCTGATCCTTCTGAGCTTTTGTCCAAAACTTTGAAGGCTGCTTACTGACAAGTGATTTGTTTCCATTAGAACATGCCTCATTCCAGCCATCCGTGACCGTTTTGTACTTCGGTCTTTATAACCAGCACGTCTCAACATTCCTAAAATCCCAGAGAGGATCTGAAAATAGAATAAGAAATGAGCATTTAAATTAAAAGCAACAGCCCTTGCATGAAGCTGCCAGGTTTTTATGGTAGATAGTGACTTTTTGCCCACCCCCACTCTCTCTACTCCCCCTTCTTCACAGGGCTGTAAGCTGCATTTTCCATAATATTTTGCAATGTCGCCTAGGGTTATGTTCACTCTATTTATAGGAGCCAGTTTTAAAGTGCAATAGGTATCAGACTGAATGAGGGTGCTGTCAGCATACACGTCCACTTGGGGAGGGGATGGGAGGTTTACTGTCTTCTGTAACTGGGGGATTTACAGTTTGATCACTCATCTCTGTCTGCAGGGTTCAGAGGGAGGAAGGGGAAGAGCAGAAGAGCAGTGAAGGAAATGTTAGCTTTCTGATGAATCTAAGCAGTGCTGCCTCTTCCACAACCAGACATCTCCTTTTTTCATCTGCTGAAACTGATCTGAGCATTTGTGGAAGGGGCCAGACAGATTGTCCTGGAATGCCACCCTCCAAACGGCTGCCAAGCTGGCAGGTGAGGTGGGGAGAGTGAAAGTCTCCCCCATTTACTCCACTGCATCAGAGACATTGAGAACCTCAGCCTTTTCTTTGTCCACAGTGGTTGCACTCCTGGCCACATCCAGTAAAGAATGGAAATCCTCCTTGGTCCTCCTCTTCCTGTTAACATATTTGTAAAAGAGTTTCTTGTTCTCTTTTACCCCAATGGCCAAGCTGAATTCAAGCTGGACTTTTGCCTTTCTAATTTTCTCCCTCCACACCCTAACCAACTTCTTTGTACTCTCATC
>NW_018363897.1:0-1284 GCF_002078875.1 Numida meleagris | reverse complement strand
TCTTAGAGATGCTAAGGTGTGCCAGACAAGGTAATGACACGCTAAGGACACGCTAAGGACACGCCAAGGGGGTGGGAGGGGTGGGAGCGGGGTGTTTTGGGGGAGAAATGGGGGATTTGGGGTCTCTTTGGGGGTCATTGGTGGTGAGAATTGAGGGTTAGATGCTAATGGTGTGTTCAGACATGCTAAGATCACGCTAAGGACACGCTAAGGGGGTGGGAGGGGTGGGAGTGGGGTGTTTTGGGGGAGAAACGGGTGATTTGGGGTCTTTTGGGGGTCATAGGTGGGGACAGTATAGTATTAGGAGAGGCTAAAAGGTATGTATGACATGCTAAGGACACGCTAAGATCACGCTAAGGACACGCAAGGGGCGTGTGGTTCCATGGGAGCGGTGGGATTGGGTCTTTTTGGGGTCAGTTCGGCACTTTTTGGTGTAATTGGGCTCAGCGGTGGTGAGAATTTGGTCTTAGGACACAATAAGGATGTCTTAGATCATGCTAAGGACATGCTTAGGACACGCTAAGGTCACACTAAAGTCATGTGGAGCTTTGGGAGCGGTGGGATTGGGTCTTTTTGGGGTCAGTTCGGCACTTTTTGGTGTAATTGGGCTCAGCGGTGGTGAGAATTTGGTCTTAGGACACATTAAGAATGGCTTAGGTCACGCTAAGAACATGCTTAGGACACGCTAAGGACACGCTAAAGTCATGTGGAGCCATGGGAGTGGTGGGGTTGGGCCTTTTTGGGGTCAGTTCGGCTCTTTTTGGTGTTATTGGGCTCAGCGCTGGTGGGAATTTGGTCTTCTTACACGCTAAGAGTGGCTCAGATCACGCTAAGGACACGCTAAGAACACGCTAAAGGCGTGTGGAGCCGTGGGAGCGGTGGGATTGGGTCTTTTTGGGGCAAAATCGCCACTTTTCAATGTTACTGGGCTGAGCGCGGGCTTGGGACGCCCCCCCCCAGGTCCGTTGGGGGCCACCCGCCGCCTCCGCACACGCTAAGCACACGCTAAGAACACGCTAAAGGCGTGTGGAGCCGTGGGATTGGGTCTTTTTGGGGCAAAATCGCCACTTTTCAATGTTACTGGGCCGAGCGCGGGCTTGGGACGCCCCCCCCGGGTCTGTGGGGGCCACCCGCCGCCTCCGCACACGCTAAGCACACGCTAAGAACATGCTAAGGACACGCTAAAGGTGTGTGGAGCCGTGGGAGCTGCAGGATTGGGTCATTTTGGGCTCAAATTGGCACTTTTTGGTGTTATTGGGCTCAGGGTTGGTGAGAATTTGTTCT
>NW_018363896.1:0-1235 GCF_002078875.1 Numida meleagris | reverse complement strand
TGCCCCACAGATCCCCTCTCTGCCCCATAGATCCCCTTACTGCCCCATAGCTGCCCCATATCTCCCCACAGCGCCCCACAGGCCCCTCGAGACCCCACATAGCCACCCCACAGATCCCTCCAGACCCCCACACAGACCACCCCATAGCGCCCCATAGCCCACTCCACACCCCACAGACCCCAATAATCGCCCCACAGGCCCCAGTCAGCGCCCCATATCTCCCCACAGCGCCCCATAGTCACCCCACAGATCCCCTCCAGACCCCTAGATCACCCCATAGCGCCCCATAAGCCCCTCCAGAGCCCCATAAGCGCCCCATATCTCCCCATAGCCACCTCCCAGATCTCCCCATAGCGCCCCATAAGCCTCTCCAGAGCCCCATAAGCGCCCCATATCTCCCCATAACTGCCCCACAGATGTCCTCCAGACCCCCAGATCCCCCCGTAGCCCCTCACAAATCACCCCACAGCCCACTCCAGACCCCCATAGACCCCCAACAACCCCCCCACAGATCCCTCCAGACCCCATAGGCGCCCCATATCTCCCCACAGCGCCCCATAGGCACCTCCAGAGCCCCATAGCCGCCCCACAGATTCCTCCAGACCCCATAGCCGCCCCACAGATTCCTCCAGACCCCATAGCCGCCCCACAGATCCCTCCAGACCCCATAGCCGCCCCACAGATCCCTCCAGACCCCCATAGGCACCCCACAGCGCCCCATAGGCCTCTCCAGAGCCCCACAGCCGCCCCACAGATCCCTCCAGACCCCATAGGCGCCCCACAGTGCCCCATAGGCCCCTCCAGACCCCCCATAGCCGCCCCATAGATCCCTCCAGACCCCATAGGCGCCCCATATCTCCCCACAGCGCCCCATAAACCCCTCCAGAGCCCCATAGCCGCCCCACAGATCCCTCCAGACCCCCATAGGCGCCCCACAGCGCCCCATAGGCCACTCCAGAACCCCACAGCCAACCCACAGCTCCCTCCAGACCCCATAGGCGCCCCATATCTCCCCACAGCGCCCCATAAACCCCTCCAGAGCCCCATAGCCGCCCCACAGATCCCTCCAGACCCCATAGGCACCCCACAGCACCCCATAGGCCACTCCAGAGCCCCACAGCCGCCCCACAGATCCCCTCCAGACCCCTAGACCTCCACACAGACCACCCCATAGCGCCCCATAGCCCACTCCACACCCCACAGACCCCAATAATCGCCCCACAGGCCCCGGTCAG
>NW_018363895.1:0-1279 GCF_002078875.1 Numida meleagris | reverse complement strand
GGGTCGTCCCGGGGTCCGCTCCTCGCGGCGGCGACGCGACGGGGGCGGGGAGGGCGGGCGGGCGGGAGATAGAGAGAGAGCGAGCGAGCGAGCGAGAGAGAGAGAGAGAGAGAGAGAGAACGAGCGAGCAGCGCGGCGGCGCGCGCGGATGACAGCCGTAACCTGGCAACAGGCCCCGCCCCCTCCCCGTGGCGGCGCGGGGCGATGACGCGCGAGGAGGGCAAGGTGGAGCCGAGCAGGTAGCTCCGCGGCGGCACGGTTCAGCCCGGGACAAGGAGGCGGCGCCGCGCCAGGCGGGAGAGCCGACGGCGGCTGCGCGCGACGTGGCCCCGCCCCTTCCCGCCGCGCGGGGCGGAGCGGAGAAGAGGTCGGCGCGCGGTGGGCGGAGAGGGCGCGAAGCCCTTGCTCGCGCGCACGTGCACGTGCCCCCGCCCCGCCGCCTGGGAGGGGCGCGCATTGGCGCTGCCACGGTAACGGCCCCACGGTCGCTGAGGCGCCGTCGCGGGACGCGGGGTAGCGCGCCTGGCGGGCTGCTAGCGGTCTTTCCGTAATGAAGCTGCACCTCTGGAATGTGATGGAGCGTACGCTCGCCCCGTCGGGATGCGGAGCAGTCACGTGGAGCCTGCCCCCAGGCACGCCGTGCTGGCGCTACGCACCTGGGGCTGCTCGCCCGCCCCCCGAGCAGTCTCCCCTTCGCCAAACGCCGCGGCTGAAGGCGGCTGCAGAAAGGAGAGGAGCAGGTTACCTGTCTCCAGCAGCGCCTTCTGCTGCTCGGGGCTTCGTGGCGCCTGTGGGTGCTGCAGGTGCCTCACAACGAGTTCTCCTCAGGACAATGATTATGCGTGCCCTGCTCTCCTAAATATCAAAACAAAATAGCAATTGCGGCAGTGTCTAACATCTGTGACAGGGTGGCTGTTATATGGAACCTTAATGAGTTTGCTTAGTATGTGTTATGGAAGGTAGCAAAAAATAAAGCATTTCATAACTACTCCTTAGGTGTGTGAGGTGGCCGCACACTAGAAAGGCTCACAGCCTCTGGGGAGAAAAAGAAGCAAAAAAAATCATCACTTGGTCATGTTGTTATCCTAGAACATACGCAAGAGCAAAATCCAGATCAGCTGTACCACTCACCTCTGGCATTCCCCACCCTCTGTGTGCTGATGTGTGCCGTGTCAGCCTGTTCCCGGGGATGTGCGGGCAGACGCTGCTCTGCCCTCTGGGCCAGCCAGGCCAGAGGCAATCTCACTACGGGGATGTGCGGGCAGACGCTGCTCTGCCC
>NW_018363894.1:0-1279 GCF_002078875.1 Numida meleagris | reverse complement strand
CGGCCTCGCTCGGACCCACAACCCCCGGGGCGCACTTAATGCCGATGCTCACGTCACCTGGGGGGGTTGGGGGGGGGATGGGGGGTCAGCGCCCCATAGCGACCCATAGAGACCCATAGAGAACCATAGAGACCCATTGAGAACCATAGAGACCCATTGAGACAAATAGAGAACCATTGAGAACCATAGAGAACCATAGGGACCCATAGGGACCCATAGGGACCCATAGAGAACCACTGAGATCCTCACTGCCCCACAGAGACCCATAGAGACCCATAGAGACCCATAGAGACCCATAGGGACCCATAGGGACCCATGGGGACCCATAGGGACCTATAGAAAACCATTGAGATCCTCACTGCCCCATAGAGACCCATAGGGACCCATAGAGACCCACTGAGACCCACTGAGACCCATAGAGACCCATTGAGAACCATAGAGACCCATAGGGACCCATAGAGACCCATAGAGGCCCATAGAGAACCACTGAGATCCTCACTGCCCCATAGAGACCCATAGAGACCCATAGAGACCCATAGAGACCCATAGAGACCCATAGGGACCCATAGGGACCCATAGGGACCCATAGAGAACCACTGAGATCCTCACTGCCCCATAGAGACCCATAGAGACCCATAGGGACCCATAAGGACCTATAGAAAACCATTGAGATCCTCACTGCCCCATAGAGACCCATAGGGACCCATAGAGACCCATAGAGAACCATTGAGACCCATAGGGACCCATAGGGACCCATAGAGACCCACTGAGACCCATAGAGACCCATAGGGACCCATAGGGACCCATAGAGAACCATAGAGAACCATGGAGACCCATTGAGATCCTCACTGCCCCATAGAGACCCATAGGGACCCATAGGGACCCATAGAGACCCACTGAGACCCACTGAGACCCATAGAGAACCATAGAGACCCATAGAGACCCATAGAGACCCATAGAGACCCATAGAGACCCATAGAGACCCCACATAGAGACCCATAGAGACCCATAGAGACCCATAGAGACCCATAGAGACCCATTGAGAACCATAGGGACCCATAGAGACCCATAGAGAACCACAGAGACCCATAGAGAACCACTGAGACCCATAGAGATCCTCACTGCCCCATAGAGATCCATAGCGACCCATAGAGACCCACAACCCCCGGGGCGCACTTAATGCCGATGCTCACGTCACCTGGGGGGGGGGGGCGGGTGACAGGGGGTCAGCGCCCCATAGCGACCCACTGAGACCCATAGAGACCCATTGAGACCCATT
>NW_018363893.1:0-1340 GCF_002078875.1 Numida meleagris | reverse complement strand
TGTGGGTCCCAATGTGTGGCTCCCAATGTGTGGGTCCCAGGTTGGGGGTCCCAATACGGGTCCCAGGTTGTGGGTCCCAAAGTGTGGGTCCCAGGTTGGGGGTCCCAATGTGTGGGTCCCAAAGTGTGGGTCCCAGGTTGTGGGTCGCGATGTGTGGGTCCCAATGTGTGGGTCCCAATGTGTGGGTCCCAGGTTGGGGGTCCCAATATGGGTCCCAGGATGGGGGTCCCAATGTGTGGGTCCCGATGTGTAGCTCCCAGTGTATGGGTCCCAATGTGTGGGTCCCGATGTGTGGGTCCCAATGTCTACGTCCCAATGTGTGGGTCCCAATGTGTGGGTCCCAGGTTGTGGGTCCCAATGTGTAGCTCCCAATGTGTGGGTCCCAATGTGTGGGTCGCAATGTTTGGGTCCCAATGTGTGGGTCCCAATGTCTAGGTCCCAATGTGTGGGTCCCAGGTCGCGATGTGTGGGTCGCAATGTGTGGGTCCCAATGTCTAGGTCCCAATGTGTGGGTCCCAATGTGTGCGTCCCAATGTGTGGGTCCCAATGTGTGGGTCCCAATGTCTAGGTCCCAATGTGTGGGTCCCAATGTGTGGGTCCCAGGGTGGGGGTCCCAGGGTGGGGGTCCCAATGTCTACGTCTCAATGTGTGGGTCCCAGGTTGTGGGTCCCAATACGGGTCCCAGGTTGGGGGTCCCAATGTGTGGGTCCCGATGTGTGGGTCCCAGGTTGTGGGTCCCAATGTGTGGCTCCCAGGTTGTGGGTCCTGATGTGTGGCTCCCAATGTGTGGGTCCCAATGTGTGGGTCCCAGGTTGTGGGTCATGATGTGTGGGTCCCAGGTTGTGGGTCACGATGTGTGACTCCCAATGTGTGGGTCCCAGGTTGGGGGTCCCAATGTGTGGGTCCCAATGTGTGGGTCCCAATGTGTGGGTCCCAGGTTGTGGGTCGCAATGTGTGGGTCCCAATGTGTGGGTCTCAATGTCTAGCTCCCAATGTGTGGGTCCCAATGTGTGGGTCCCAATGTCTAGGTCCCAATGTGTGGGTCCCAATGTGTGGGTCCCAACGTCTAGGTCCCAATGTGTGGGTCCCAGGTTGTGGGTCCCGATGTGTGGCTCCCAATGTGTGGGTCGCAATGTGTGGGTCGCAATGTGTGGGTCGCGACGTGTGGGTCGCGTCTCACCAGCGTCTCCCCGGACAGCACCTCGAGCAGGCGCAGCAGCATGCGTCCGTCGCGCAGGTCGCAGTACAGATCCGCCATGCGGCACGTGCCCCGCGCCAGGTGCGAGTTCACCCACTTGGTGAACGTCTTCTTCTGCACCGCCTCGCGCTCGTCTGCGGGG
>NW_018363892.1:0-1293 GCF_002078875.1 Numida meleagris | reverse complement strand
CCCGGCGCGCTCCGCGCATGCGCCGACCCCATTGCGCATGCGCAACCCCGCACGGCGCATGCGCACTCAGATGGCTGGGCGCCTTGCGCCTGCGCGGTGTCGCCCACGCGGCACCGCGCATGCGCGTAGCGCGGTGGGGCGAGGCGCTGCGCATGCGCCTAAAGGAGGGGGCTGCGGCTCCACGCGCCCGGCTGCCGCGCATGCGCACTGCCAACTCTCAAACTACCATAGAGACGCGGCCGCCGGGCGGGATAGAGCGGCCTCCTCCCTCCCCCCCCATCCCCCTCCATTCTCCCCACCCAAATTTCCCAATTTTCCCCCCAAATTCCTCAATGTTTTTCGGTACTTTCTCCCCGTTTCTCCACATTTCGCAGTGTCTCCCCGTATTTCTCCACGTTCTTCCATGTTTTCCCCCCCGGCTTCCCCGTGGTCCTCCATTTCTCTTCCACGTCCCCAGCACTTCCTAATGACTCTCATTTCCTATCGAATTTCCCTCACGATCTCCCTCACATTTTACGTTTCCCCTTTTTTTATTCTAACTTTCCCACATTTCCCCATATTTCCCCATTATTCCTACGCTTTCCCCTCCATTTCCCCCGGATCCCACAACATTCCTCGCTATTTTCCATATTTTCCCCGTTTCCTCACATTTCTCCATTTTGTTTCCATTTCCCCCTTATTTCTCTTTTTTTTCCCCATGTTTCTACCCCATTTTCGCTCCATTTTCCCCCATCTTTCCCTCAGCATCCACAACTTTTCCCCTCTTTTTTCCAACAATCATCCCAAAGCCTTCAAAACCCAGAATATCAAAAACCATTGAGAAAAGCCCCGCAGAAGGAACTCAGAAGCACGGAAAAGCGATAAAAAAAAAAAAGACGCAAAAATACGGGGAAAAAAAACCCCAAAATGTTCAAAAAAACGTAAAAACATGGCGGAAAAAAGCCTTTTCCCGCGCGATACGCTAATCGCTCATTGCATATGCAAATATCGCCCCCGCGCGCCGCATGGCGCATGCGCCCTTCTCTCCCGTTCCCTTCCCGCCCCTCGCACGTGCCGCCCCCCCGTGAGGCTCTCCACCAATCACATCGCTCCGCCCTCCCCCCGACCAATCAGCGCCCGCGCTCGCCGCACCCCCCTCCTCCTGATTGGCCGCAGCCGATCTAAACCGAGGCCGGAGGCGGTGGCGGCCCTCAGAGAGCGGGGCCCACTCGGGCCCTGTGGTTCCGAACCGGGAGCGTTCCCAGCGCGGCACCGAGCGGGAGGACGGCGGGGTGGGGAGGGGCGGGGCCGCGG
>NW_018363891.1:0-1304 GCF_002078875.1 Numida meleagris | reverse complement strand
CCCCTTTCAGGACCCTCAGACCCACTCCAGTGTTCTCCATTCCCCTTTCAGGACCCTCAGACCCACCCCAGTGTTCTCTATACACCTTTCAGGACCCTCAGAACCACCCCAATGTTCTCCATTTCCCTTTCAGGATCTCCAGATCCTCCCCAGTGTTCTCTATACCCCTTTCAGGACCCCCAGACCTTCCCCAGTGTTCTCTATAGCCCTTTCAGGACCCTCAGAGCCACCCCAGCGTTCCCCATTCCCCTTTCAGGACCCCCAGAGCCACCCCAGTGTCCCCCATTCCCCTTTCAGGACCCCCAGAACCACCCCAATGTCCTCTATACCCCTTTCAGGATCTCCAGAACCTCTATACCGCTTTCAGCACCCTCAGACCCACCCCAATGTTCTCCATTTCCCTTTCAGGACCTCCAGACCCTCCCCAGTGTTCTCTATATTCCTTTCAGGACCTCCAGACCCTCCCCTATGTTCTCCATTCCCCTTTCAGGACCCTCAGACCCACCCCAGTGTTCTCTCTACCCCTTTCAGGACCCTCAGACCCACCCTAATGTTCTCCATTCCCCTTTCAGGACCGTCAGACCCACCCCAATGTTCTCCATTTCCCTTTCAGGACCCTCAGACCCACCCCAATGTTCTCCATTCCCCTTTCAGGACCCCCAGAACCACCCCAGTGTTCTCTATACCCATTTCAGGACCCCCAATCCCACCCCAGTGTCCTCTATTCCCCTTTCAGGACCCTCAGAACCACCCCAATGTTCTCCATTTCCCTTTCAGGATCTCCAGACCTTCTCCAGTGTTCTCTATACCCCTTTCAGGACCCTCAGAGCCACCCCAGCGTTCCCCATTCCCCTTTCAGGACCCCGAGAGCCACCCCAGTGTCCTCTATACCCCTTTCAGGACCCTCAGAACCACCTCAATGTGCTCTATACTCCTTTCAGGATGTCCAGAACCTCTATACCCCTTTCAGGACCCTCAGACCCTCCCCAATGTTCTCCATTTCCCTTTCAGGACCTCCAGACCCTCCCCAGTGTCCTCTATGACCCTTTCAGGACCCCCAGAACCACCCCAATGTTCTCCCTTTCAGGACCTCCAGATCCTCCCCAGTATTCTCTATACCCCTTTCAGGACCTCCAGAAACTCCCCAGTGTCTGCCATACCCCTTTCAGGACCCCTAGAACCTCTATATTCCTTTCAGGATCTCCAGACCCTCCCCAGTGTTCTCCATACCCCTTTCAGGACCCCCAGACCCACCACAATGTCCTCTATACCTCTTTCAGGACCCCCAAACGCCCCCTAAGTGG
>NW_018363890.1:0-1266 GCF_002078875.1 Numida meleagris | reverse complement strand
CAGAGTGGCTGCTGTCAAGCAGGCATCAGCCAGGAGGGGGAGGATCAGCTCCCTGCAAACAGCCCTTGTGCTGCTGCCTTGCATGGTGCCACCAGCTCCAGCACCCAGATGACTCCCTGGTTACTCCTGTAGCAAGAGATGCTTTTCTGTTCAATTCCCATCATCATGTTTGAAGTCTTGGGCACTGAGCAATGTGGTAAAATAATAAACATCGCTTCATAAAAGGAATCTGAAATAAAATGCTTGGGCATCTTTTTCAGAGAGGTAGAAGGTGTGCTGGGCTTGAAAGGAAGGCTGTGTGTGTCCCTCCAGTGTCATTCAGGCCCTAATTGTGGGTTCACAAGTGGGAAGGGACACATAGTTGAGTGGCTGGAGCAGCAGCTGTGCCAGAATGATGGCAATGCTCTCATCTCCACTGTTTCTGTCGTTGAAGCTCCACTTCCAGCCCCCAAACCCGTGGTGATCTCCCAGCTGGAAGGAGGGGAAGAGCCCTGTATCCCAGCTGTGTACAGCCCAGAGGTCGTGGCAGAAGGCTTTTGCCCAGGTGAGGTGGTGGAGGGAAGGAGGAGGTGGGGGCCGGCAAAAGTCGTCTGTGGCTGGGCAACACGTGTGGCACGGTGTGCTATTTCTGAATGTCCTGTGTCATCCAGGAGGAGGTGGGATCACAAATAGAAAGGAGGATCTGCAGAAAGGTGGTGTGGCCGAAAGGCATTGGGGTAGTGGCTCTGTGGAAGAAATGCGAAGGGATGTCCAAGGGGATTTGGAGCAAGGAGAGCACTTGAAGAAGCCATTGGGAAACCATCCAGGAAAGAGAGTGAGGAACGCGCTGGGCTGCAGCACAGGTCAGGAGCAGCTGGAAGACGTAAGGAGCAAGGAAGAGTGCCAGAAGAAAAGGCAGAATCGGTGTGATGAGTCTGAGAAAAGCTACAAGAGATATTCCTGCAGTGTTAACCATGAAAGTATTTGGCCTGGGGAGAGACTATGCAAGTGTTGTGATTGTGCAAAGAGCTTCAGAAGGAGTTCTGACCTCATTGTCCATCAGCGCATGCACAGAGGAGAGAATTGCTTTAAGTGCCCTGAGTGTGGGAAGGGCTTCAGTAGGAGTTCCAGCCTCATCACCCACCAGCGCATCCACACAGGAGAGAGACCCTCCAAGTGCCCTGAGTGTGGGAAGGGCTTTAAAAGCAGTAGTGAACTCATCTACCACCAGCACATCCACACAGGAGAGAGACCCTACAAGTGCCCTGAGTGTGCGAAGAGCTTCAA
>NW_018363889.1:0-1327 GCF_002078875.1 Numida meleagris | reverse complement strand
GATAAGACGGCTCAGGGGCGAGGTGCTGCCAGGACGAGAGACGGGCAGAAAGAAAAAGGGACGAGGTCTCGTGATCTGCAAGTTTTTATCTTTTCCCTTCGGCCGGAAATGGGAACAGAGGAGCAAAGTACCCTGGGGAATGCAGTAGTCCTTCTCTTCCGAGAACCAGCTACATACACTACATGATGTTATGACGTGGAATACCAATAACCGAAAATCATAAAACCGTGACAAAAAGCTTCCAGCCAGAAGGGATCTCCAGAAGGAGATCCTTCCTCAGTGGCAGTCAGCCCTTCATTGAGGCCTGAAGTGCATTGCCTTCACCTGTGCTCCCAGGCCTGACTGGGTCTTTCCTCCAGGTGCTCAATCAGTGCTTCAGGCCAGGACTCAGCAGTTCCCATACAGCACATGACAACAACAACAGTGACTCGAGAGCATCTACTAAAAAGTGAATATATTAAAGCTCCATGGAATTACAAAATTCTGCAGCTCAGCAAAAACTGTGACTGCATCAACCCTCTGTGCAGGGCTATGGACGTGGAACAGCACCGGGAGCAACAGCGCCCAGAGCCAAAGCCAGAGGGCGGCTGGGAGCGATGGCACCGCAATGTGACACAGTGGAGGCACCATGATGTGACACAGACCCAGAAAGAGAGGACAAATACCCCCAGCCTCGGGTCCAGACACAGTGGCTCAGCACGGCACGGGATTGCTCCACGGTGCTGTGACCTTGAAGGGCCCTAGAAGGACCCTCCCTTTAAGGCACAGCGGGACTATACATGCTTCCTGAGAGATACTGAGGAGCAGAGCTCCTCAGTTCCATGGTGGTTCCATGGAGGAACAAGTGCAGGAGTGCTAGAAAGAGGCAGAATCAAGTACGCACTGATGGCATGGCAGTGCCCAGCAGCATTGGAACGAGCTCGCTGCAGATGGGATCTGTCACTGTGGATCTGTCTCCTCCCTCCAGAGCACGTAGCTGTCGGCTCTGCTGCACACCCAGTACTTCTCCGTGTGGCACAGGGCTGAGCTGATCCCGTCCCCGTTCAGGTACGCACACCGGCCTCCACCTCGCAGCTGGAACCTGAGCCCAAGAGGCAGGAGAATGGGAAAACCCAATCCCAAACCCATCCCAAACCCTGTAAGCAGATCCCACCCAGACAGACGGACGCACAGACTGACCAGTTGGTGAAGGCGCTGCCATCGGCCCATGTCCAGCGCTCGTCCCCTTCTTCCCTGTGCAGCCCAATCCAGCAGTTTGCTGAGCCCTGGTACCGCAGCATGAATTCCTGTGAGCAAAGCCACGTGTGACTGGAGCCTGTTGGTTGGA
>NW_018363888.1:0-1346 GCF_002078875.1 Numida meleagris | reverse complement strand
GTCCCCCTTGTCACGGACGCAGACCCTTAGATAATACCATGACAAATATTGGTGGAGGATGCGGGCAACAGATCTGCTTTCAATTTTTGGAATGATGCATAAAGGCTTAACGGTCATCATGTTCCTCGGAACATACTGGGTTCTGGTTAAGGCTATCATGTTCTGTGCTGGAGTTGTGCGTACATATAACTACATAATGGCGTTGATGGAGACACCGGCCTGGTGCTTGCACCTCCCGGAGGGAGTGGCTAGTTTTACAAACAGCACCGTGGTGGGGCTGGCTTCCAGGTTCTCCTCTCAGCTCCTTACGCACCTTTGGAATTTCGATCTAACAACCATGATACCGATTGCTGTGCATGTTCTCCTCCTAATCATACATTACGTTATGTGGAGGAAACCTTCCCCAAAGCCGGAAAATGCTGAGTGGCAGGGAATATGGAGAGGCCCAGGGAAGACCTTAGAAACATGGGGACCCCCGGTGTCATGGGATTTCACCCTTGAACACCTGTGGGATCCCGAGATGCTCGGTCAGTTTTTGAGTCTGGCTTGTGCTTATTGAGCTCTATACAATACTGTTCTTGAGAGAGGGAGTTTCCCGGCTGAGATTCGAACCAGAGGGTGAAGTCCCCAGGCTAAACCTGAGCAAGCACAGGAGGCACCAGTATCCGTGGCAGTTGCTCCTGTGGAAGGACAGAAATGGAAACGGGTGTCCTCGCGGCTGGAACGGAAGGAAGAAGCAGAGAAGGTAGAGGAAGATCCAGGCGAGGGGACCTCCCCAAACCCATTGTCACCAAGAAAGGCAACAGAAGAAACCAAGAGACATGGAGAGGATAGCGAGGAGGAAGGCGTCACTATTACAACTGTCCGCCGACCTCTGAAAATGACCGAGATCATAGGCTCAAGAAAGGAGTTTATACGGCACCCGAACAAAACCATTGTCACCTGGATGCTTCAGCGTTGGGACAACGGGGCCAGCAGTGTGCTCCTGAATGGTAATGAAGCTCACCAACGGGGGAGCATTGCCAGGGATGCAGCCATTGACCGAGGGATCAGTAGATGCCTGGGTGGAACCGCCACCCTTTGGGAACGAGTGTTATTAGCTGTGAAGGAAAGGTATCCCTTCAAAGATGACCTCGAGCCTGAGGTGAGAAAGTAGAACACTGCTGAAAAGGGCATTCAGTATTTGAGAGAAATAGCTGTGGTGGAAATGCTGTAGGACCCCAGGTTTGTTCCTAACAATCCACGCCAGGACCATGATCCCGAGAGAGTTACAAGTACGCCGGATATATGGCGGAAACTCACCAAAACAGCACCAGCCCAGTACGCCAGTACACTGCTAGCCACAT
>NW_018363887.1:0-1307 GCF_002078875.1 Numida meleagris | reverse complement strand
TGTTGCATTTCCAAGTGTTGCATTGCCAGGTGTTGCTGCAGTGCGGGTGTTCCTGCACCACCTGTTGCCGCAGTGGGGCTGTCACGCTTCCAGCTGTTGCAGCACCCGGTGTTGCTGCAGTTGGGGTGTTGCCGTGCCAGGTGCAGGTGTTGCAGAGGTGTTGCTGCAGTGGGGGTGTTGCATTTCCAGCTGTTGCAGCATCAGGTGTTGCTGCAGTGCGGGTGTTCCTGTTCCATCTGTTGCTGCAGCGAGGTTGTTGCATTTCCAAGTGTTGCATTGCCAGGTGTTGCTGCAGTGGGGGTGTTGCATTGCCAGGTGTTGCAGCACCAGGTGTTGCTGCAGTGCGGGTGTTCTTGTTCCACCTGTTGCAGCAGTGGGGCTGTCACTGTTCCAACTGTTGCAGCACCCGGTGTTGCGATGCCAGGTGTGGCTGTTGCAGAAGTGTTGCTGCAGTGGGGGTGTTGCATTGCCAGGTGTTGCTGCACGGGGGGGTGTTGCATTGCCGGGTGTTGCTGCACTGGGGGTGTTGCATTGCCAGGTGTTGCAGCACCAGGTGTTGCTGCAGTGCGGGTGTTCCTGTTCCATCTGTTGCTGCACTGAGGTTGTTGCATTTCCAAGTGTTGCATTGCCAGGTGTTGCTGCACTGGGGGTGTTGCATTGCCAGGTGTTGCTGCAGTGGGGGTGTTGCATTTCCAGCTGTTGCAGCACCAGGTGTTGCTGCAGTGCGGGTGTTCCTGCTCCACCTGTTGCAGCAGCAGGGCTGTCACACTTCCAGCTGTTGCAGCACCCGGTGTTGCTGCACTGGGGGTGTTGCATTGCCAGGTGTTGCTGCAGTGGGGGTGTTGCATTGCCAGCTGTTGCTGCAGTGGGGGTGTTGCATTGCCAGGTGTTGCAGCACCAGGTGTTGCTGCAGTGCGGGTGTTCCTGGTCCACCTGTTGCTGCAGCGGGGTTGTCACAGTTCCAGCTGTTGCAGCACCCGGTGTTGCAGCACTGGGGGTGTTGCATTTCCAGGTGTTGAATTTCCAGGTGTTGCATTGCCAGGTGTTGCTGCAGTGAGGGTGTTGCATTGCCAGCTGTTGCAGCACCAGTTGTTGCTGCAGTGCGGGTGTTCCTGTTCCATCTGTTGCTGCACTGAGGTTGTTGCATTTCCAAGTGTTGCAGCGCCAGGTGTTGCTGCAGTGGGGGTGTTGCATTGCCAGGTGTTGCTCCAGTGGGGGTGTTGCATTGCCAGGTGTTGCTGCAGTGGGGGTGTTGCATTGCCAGCTGTTGCTGCACTGGGGGTGTTGCATTGCCAGGTGTTGCTGCA
>NW_018363886.1:0-1347 GCF_002078875.1 Numida meleagris | reverse complement strand
GCTTGTCCTATCATAACAGATCCTGCTAAAGAGTCTGACCCCTTCTTTCCTGTTGCTTCCCTTTAGATACCAAAAGTCTGCTATCAGGTCACCCCAGTGCCTTCTTTTCTCCAGGCTGAAGTGCCCTAACTCTTCCTTGCATCATTTCTGTGATCCTCCTCTGGATGTACTCTACCTGGTCCATGCCTCTTATGTACTGAGGACTCCACATTGGGGTGCAGTACTCCAGGTGAGGTCTCACCAGCGCAGAGTAGAGGGGCAGGATCACCTCCCTCAACCTGCATGCCATGTTTCTTTCGATGAAGCCCAGGATACGGTTAGTTTCCTGGGCTGTGAAAGCACATTGTTGGCTCGTGTCCAGTTTACCATCCACCATTACCCTCAAGACCTTTTATTTTGGCAGGACTGTGCTCTGTGTTTTCATCCCCTGGCTCGTATTGTTAGTGAGGGTTGCAGTAATTGAGGTGCAACACCTTGCAATTGGATCTGTTGAACCTCATGAGGTCCACCTAGGCCCACTGCTCAAGCCTGTATAGGACCTGCTGGACGGCACCCTGTCCCGCAGGTGTGTTGACTGTACCACACGGCTTGGTGTTGCATGCAAACTTGCTGAGGGTGCACTCGACCCCACATTGATGTCACTGATGATGATATCTGAGAGCACAGTTCCCAGTACTGATCCTTGAGGGATACCACTTGTCACTGATCTCCATCTGGACTTTGAGCCATTGTACACCACTCTCTGGGTGCAGCCAGTTCTTTCTTCATCAAATAGTCCACCTGTCAAATACCTGAAAGGTGATTGCAGCAAGAGAGGGGTTGGTCTCTTCTCACTGGTGACAGGTGACAGGACAAGGGGAAATGGCCTCAAGTTGCGCCTGGGGAGATTTAGGTTGGATATCAGGAAAAAAAACTTCTTTACAGAAAGGGTTGTTAAGCACTGGAACAGGCTCCCCGGGGAGACGATTGAGTCACCATCCCTGAATGTGTTTAAAAACCGACTGGATGTGGGGGACATGATTTAGCGGTGGGTTGTTAGAGTTAGGGTGGTATGGTTAGGTTGTGGTTGAACTTGATGATCTTGAAGGTCTTTTCCAACCTGAGCAATTCTAAGATTCTATGATTCTATGAGCAGACTTGCTGAGGGTGCACCCAATTCCACTGTCGATGCCATAGATGAAGATTTTAGAGCACTCGCTCCCAAAGGAACACCACTTGTCGCTGATCTCCATGAGGACATTGAGTGACTCACCATTACTCTCTGGGTACAATCATGCAGCCAGTTCCTTTTTCACTGAACAGTCTACCAATCAAATCCTCCATATCTTTCCAATTTGGAGGTAACAA
>NW_018363885.1:0-1336 GCF_002078875.1 Numida meleagris | reverse complement strand
GGCTGCCCGCATCAGAAGGTTCAGGCCTGCACCAGATGCCCCTTGTTCTTTTGTGCAGGGGATGATCTCTCTTCTCAGCCACGCTGCTGAGGGCAACTTCCAGCCAGTCTTGGACACACTCACCATCTTTGCGTCCAGGCTGTGCAAAGGCCGGCACGCGAGGAGGTCCGCACGCAAGAAGGTGAAGCGCTACGAGTTTCTACCTTGGCTTTCTTCTGCCTTATTTTCACCTCAGCTCCTGCCTTGGGAGCCCAGGTGCATCACGGGGCGCTGGGGGCCGCTGAGCGAGCGTCTCAAGGCATTTCTCCCCCCATAGATGGAGCTGAACAGCGCAAGAGCCCAAGCCACACGCAGTGCTCTCATGCTCGCCCATGGCCGCTTGGCACTGCGTGCCTCCAAGGAGCAACTGCTCGCCCGCCTGGAGGGAGACATCGTGGGCAACATCCTGCTGCTCTACAGCTGCAGCTGCCGGGTGAGAGCTGGGGGCGTGCCAGGGTGTCTGAGCGCCCAGCTGCAGCTCCTCCACCTGCGGGGATGCTGAGACGGGCCTTCTCTTTCCAAAGGTCCCTCGGGGAAGGGTTTGTGGCCAGATGAAGATCCAAGCCCTTCCCTTAGTGTTGTCCCCACGCGTTCCCCTTGCGGCCCTTGGCCCTCCCCTCAGTTCAAAGACTGTTCTTCTCTCTTGGGCCTCAGGACTTGCAGAACAAGCTCGCGCTGGTGCAGAGCATCACCGACCTCAGCTCTGCCTTCCAAGCTGTGGGTGACTCCGGCCGCTTTAAGCCCTCCTTGAAGGGCAAGCTGCTGGAGATCCTGATGGTGAGTGCCTAGAGCCAGGGCCGTCTGCAGGGGAGTTTGGGGCGGTGCCATGAGGCTCGCTTCCCTGGAGGCATACAGGTCTCCCTCAGCCACCCGTCTCCAGCCTGTGGGGACCTTGGGTGCTGGCAGGCAGCGGCTAGGCAGCAGGCTAGGTCCACCTGCTGTGCAGCTGCTGCATCCTGCGGTGCCTCTGTGGGAAATGTGGGAGTGGTGGGGCCAGTGTCTGGCAGCTGTGTCTGTCTCGGGGCTGGGCGGAAGAGCTCTCGCGTGCCCCTTGCCCGCTTTGACAGCATCTCTCTGGGACTTGCAGGACTTGCTGAAGGAGTATTACTTGGGCACTCCTGTATCCCCAGTGCCCCTCCACGTGGTTCTGGCCCTGGAGCAGTTGAGGTAAGGGTGGGGAGCCTCTGGGGTTGCAAGGCAAGATGGTGGTGGTCCTCCTTTTGGGTAGCTCCCAAAGGCCTGGAGGGGGCAGGGGGTGCGGAGCCGCATCTACAGGAGAGACGGCTGGGCTGCCGTG
>NW_018363884.1:0-1349 GCF_002078875.1 Numida meleagris | reverse complement strand
CCCCATGACACCACTATAATGTTAAACATCAGATATTTCAGCATGAAATTTGCTTGCATGGGAATTATGTAAATCCTTTGAAACCAGTGAGGCCCTCTTTTTTAATTTTTTTTTAAATTATTATTTCTATTTTTATTATTACAATTATTATTATTTTTAGTTGAATGGTCTTCAAAGCAAAGTACAGAGTTAAAATCTTGTCCCAAATAAATAAACAGGAGTTGTACCACAAACTTCTATGCAGAACTAATTTTAAATTCTACTCTATGGAAACATTACATACGGTATTTAAGTACTATCTACAACAAGTTTGCATCAGTCTCATAGACAGCAATGCCACAAGATGCTGAAGTGATTTCTTTTGTCCACCACAAGTGTCCCAAAATGTGTTTTCAGGATTCAACTGGCAATTTGCAGTACAACTTTCAGAGTTCCATAGTTTGTCATTCTAATTCATTTGGGGAGGCTGGATATTAAAAAACAGTGGCTTCTAGACATTCTAAAATCTGTAATGGCCTCTGACTAGAAATACTGTATCTTATAATTCCTATACTAGCTTTTTTAAATCTTCAGATTTTTTCTAGGTATGTATCAGATTGGTTTTGCTTTTTAATATGTGTTTTGTGTATGGTTCTTCAATGCTTGATTTCCTCTCCCCAGACAGCAGTACACAGACATTAATATCAGGACATGGTCTGTTTTCTAAAAGAGCATCTTCCAAATGCTTCATGCCCCATGCAGAGTGCAGAAACTCAGAGTCTGAAGCACGCTTATCTTTTGATTCAGCATCAGTGACACAAGATGTAATAGTGAGAAACAAGCAGTGATTCTGATTTGTGCCAATTAGGACATCATGCAAATGGCAGCCCTCCACCCTGTCCAAACCATGCATTTGACAAAAGCAGTTCTCACTTTACCTGTAACACTCCACCACTGGTGAGGAAAGGGCCTTAGAAGACATTATCTATACCACAAACACATGAATGCCTGTGTCAGTTCCAAGATGCACATTATAACCATATAAACAAGAGCTACCATGACACGAAGCTGTTACACAATTTACCTGCAATATAGCTAAGACATCAAGCCAAGAGTTTTAGCTGTACTGAAAATTAGAACTATGGACTTTATTTTCTATTATTTTAGAATTGTGAGAAGATATGTTGGTATTTAAAAAACTAACTTCAGGAAAAAAAGGAGTATATAAAATAAAAAAATAAAATAAAATAAAATAAAATAAAATAAAATAAAATAAAAATAAAAATAAAATAAAAATAAAATAAAAATAAAATAAAAATAAAATAAAAATAAAATAAAAATAAAATAAAAATAAAATAAAAATAAAATAA
>NW_018363883.1:4324-5672 GCF_002078875.1 Numida meleagris | reverse complement strand
ACATCAACCCCAACCCCACTGCGTTGACCTCAATCCCATTACATCCACGCCGACCCCATGGTGGCCAGCCCAACCCCATTACACCAGCCTCGACCCCACAGTGGCCACCCTGACCCCACTACACACACCCCAGTCTCACTGTGTCCACCCCAACCCCATTACCTCCACCTCAACCCCATTACCTCCACCCCAACCCCATGGTGGCCGCCCCGACCCCATTATGTGCACCCCTACCCTGTTCCATTCACCCCGACCCCACGGTGGCCACTCCAACCCTATAACCTCCACCCCAACCCCATTACACCCACCCCAACCCCACTGAGACCACCCTGACCCCATTACCTCCACCCCATTCCCTTGGTGGCTACCCTGACCCCATGGTGGCCACCCCAACCCTATAACCTCCACCCCAACCCCATTACACCCACCCCAGTCCCATTGTGTCCATCCCAACCCCATTACCTCCACCCCAGCCCCATTACACCCACCCCAACCCCACTAAGGCCACCCTGACCCCATTACCTCCACCCCAACCCCATGGAGGCCACCCCAATCCCACTGTGTCCACCCCAACCCCATCACATCCACCCCGGTCCCATTGTGTCCACCCTGACCCCATAACCTCCACCCCGACCCCATTCCGTGCCCCCCGTCCCCGCTCACGGTGTCGACGCCGGCCACGAGCAGCTCGGTGACGCAGCCGTAGATGTCGCGCACGGGGACGCCGTGGTGCAGCAGCTGCTCGGTGACGCAGCCCGCAGCCCCGGCAGCGCCGCGGTGCCGCCGCTCGGCCACGCAGCGATCAACGTGCGCCTGGGCTGAGGACAACGCCGCGTCACCGGCGGGGCCCCAAAGGGTCCCCGTGCCCCCGGCGGGTCCCCAAAGTGTCTCCACGTGTCCCCAAGGGGTCTCCGTGTGCCCCCAAAATGTCCCCAAAGGGGTCTTCCTGTCCCCAGAGGGTCCCCATGTGTCCCCAAAGGGTCTCTGTGTCCTCCAAGGGTCCTTATAGGTCCCCAAAATGTCCCCATGAGTCCCCAAAAGGTCCCAAAGAGTGTCCATGTGTCCCCAAACGGTCCCCATGGGTCCCCGTGGGGACTCCATGTCCTCCAAAGGTCCCCATGTGCCCACGAGGGGTCTCCGTGTCCCCAGAGGGTGCCCATGTGTCCCCAAAGGGTCTCTGTGTCCTCCAAGGGTCCCCATGGGTCCCCAAAAGGTCCCCAAAGAGCGTCCATGTGTCCCCAAACGGTCCCCGTGGGGTCTCCATGTCCTCCAAAGGTCCCCATGTGCCCACGAGGGGTCTCCATGTCCCCAGAGGGTCCCTATGTGCCCCCAGAGGGTCTCTGTGTCC
>NW_018363883.1:0-1094 GCF_002078875.1 Numida meleagris | reverse complement strand
AGTGACCAAAGTCACGGTGTCACCCAGTGTCACCTGGTGTCACCCGCCCATGGTGTTCCCCAAGGACCCATGTGGTGTCCAAGGTCACGGTGTCACCTGGCGTCACCTCATTGTCACCCGGTGTCACCCCACCACGGTGCTCCCCGAGGACCCATATGGTGGCCAAAGTCATGGTGTCACCTGATGTCACCTGGTGTCCCCTCAGTGTCACCCAGCATCACCCTCCCGTGGTGCTCCCCAAGGACCCATGCGGTGACCCAGGTCACAGTGTCACCCGATGTCACCCGGTGTCACCCAGCCATGGTGCTCCACAAGGACTCATGTGGTGACCAAAGTCATGGTGCCACCCAATGTCACCCGGTGTCACTACACCACGTTGCTCCCCAAGGACCCACGTGGTGTCCAAGGCCATGGTGTCACCTGGTGACACCTCATTGTCACTCGGTATCACCCAGTGTCAGCTGGTGTCACTCCATCATGGCGTCCCCCAGGACACATGTGGTGATTGAGGTCACGGTGTCACCTGGTGTCACCTCATTGTCACCCAATGTCACTCGCTCATGGTACTCCCCAAGGACCCCTGTGGTGACCAGGCTTGCCATGTCACACAATGTCACCTGGTGTCACCTGCCCATGGGGCTTCCCAAGGAGACGTGTGGTGTCCAAGGTCACGGTGTCACTCAGCATCATCTCAATGTCACCCAGTGTCACCCGGCCATGGTACTCCCCAAGGACCCATATGTCACCCGGTGTCACCCGGTGTCACCCTGTCATGGTGTCCCCAAGGACATGTGTGGTGTCCAAGGTCAGGATGTCACCTGATGTCACCTGGTGTCACACCGTCATGGCAATCCCCAAGGACCCATGTGGTGTCCAAGCCACGGTGTCACCTGGTGTCACTTCATTGTCACCCGGTGTCACCCACCCATGCTGCTCTCCAAGGACTCATAAGGTGACCAAGCTTGCCATGTCACCCAGTGTCACCTGGCGTCACCTGGTGCCAGCCACCCGTGGTGCTCCCCAAGGACCCACGTGGTGCCCAAAGTCACAGCCCCTCACGGTGCCCCAGGCCACGGTGTCACCCGATGTCACCC
>NW_018363882.1:0-1262 GCF_002078875.1 Numida meleagris | reverse complement strand
TGTGGGGCGGGGCTCTCAGTGGGGCTCTCCGTTGTGGGGCTGGGGGTCTCAGCTGTGGGGCAGTGGCTGTCACTTGTGGGTCTGGGGCTCTCACTTGTGGGGCTGGGCTCTCACTTGTAGGGCTGGGACCCTCACTTGTGGGGCTGGGGCTCTCAGTTTGGTTGCGGGTCTCAGCCGTGGGGCTGGGGCTCTCACTTGTGGGTCTGGACCCCCACTTGTGGGTCTGGGCTCTCACTTATGGGTCTGCACCCCCACTTGTGGGTCTGGGCTCTCACTTGTGGGTCCGGGCCCTCACTTGTGGGTCTGGGTCCTCACTTGGGGGTCTAGGCTCTCACTTGTGGGTCTGGGCTGTGGGTCCGGGCCCTCACTTGTGGGTCTGGGCTGTCACTTGTGGGTCCGGGCCCTCACTTGTGGGTCCGTGTGTGTCACTTGTGGGTCCAGACCCCCACTTGTGGGTCTGGGGCTCTCACTTGTGGGTCCGGGCTCTCACTTGTGGGCCTGGGTCTGTCACTTGTGGGTCTGGGCTCTCACTTATGGGGCTGTGGCTGTCACTTGTGGGTCCAGGCTATCACTTGTGGGTCTGGACCCCCACTTGTGGGTCCGTGTGTGTCACTTGTGGGTCCAGGCCCTCACTTGTGGGTCCAGGCCCTCACTTGTGGGTCTGGGCTCTCACTTGTGGGTCCGGGCCCTCACTTGTGGGTCTGGGTTCTCACTTGTGGGTCTGGGCTGTCACTTGTGTGGCTGGGGCTCTCACTTGTGGGGCTGGGGCTCTCAGCCGTGGGGCTCGGGCTGTCACTTGTGGGTCTGGGCTCTCACTTGTGGGGCTGGGCCCTCACTTGTGGGTCCGGGCCGTCACTTGTGGGTCCGGGTGTGTCACTTGTGGGTCCGGACCCCCACTTGTGGGTCTGGGCTCTCACTTGTGGGTCCGTGTCTGTCACTTGTGGGTCTGGGGCTCTCACTTCTGGGTCCAGGCTCTCACTTGTGGGGCTGGGGCTCTCACTTATGGGGCTGGGGCTCTCAGCCGTGGGGCTCGGGCTGTCACTTGTGGGTCTGGGCTCTCACTTATGGGGCTGGGGCTCTCACTTGTGGGTCCGGGCTCCCACTTATGGGTCCGGCCCCCCACTTGTGGGTCTGGGCCCCCCCCAACTCACCTTGAGCTCAGCCAGCTGCAGCCTCATTTTCTCCAGGTCCCCCCCGAGGCGAAATCCCTGCCCCACACGTCGCTCCGCCGCCTCCACCCACTCCCACAATCGCTGCCGGAC
>NW_018363881.1:0-1305 GCF_002078875.1 Numida meleagris | reverse complement strand
GACCTTATGGGATCCACTGTGACCTTATGGGACCCATAGTGACCTTATGGGACCTGTAGTGATCTTATGGGATCCACAGTGACCTTATGGGACCCATAGGGACCTTATGGGATCCACAGTGACCTTATGGGATCCACAAAGACCTTATGGGGTCCACACTGAACTTATAGGACCTGTAGTGATCTTATGGGATCCACAGTGGCCTTATGGGATCCACAGTGACCGTATGGGACCCGTAGTGATCTTATGGGATCCATAGGGACCTTATGGGACCTGTAGTGACCTTATGGGACCTGTAGTGACCTTATGGGGTCCACAGTGTTCTTATGGGGTCCGTAGTGACCTTATGGGATCCATAGGGACCTTATGGGATCCATAGCAACCTTATGAGATCCATAGTGACCTTATGGGACCCGTAGTGACCTTATGGGATCCACTGTGACCTTATGGGATCCACAGTGACCTTATGGGGTCCACTGTGACCTTATGGGTCCTGTAGTGACCTTATGGGACCTGTAGTGACCTTATGGGATCCACAGTGACCTTATGGGGTCCACACTGAACTTATAGGACCTGTAGTGATCTTATGGGATCCACAGTGATCTTATGGGATCCACAGTGGCCTTATGGGATTCATAGGGACCTTATGGGATCCACTGTGACCGTATGGGATCCACAGTGACCTTATGGGACCTGTAGTGACCTTATGGGACCTGTAGTGACTTTATGGGGTCCTCAGTGACCTTATGGGATCCTTATGGGGTAGATAGAGACCGTATGGGATCCATAGCGACGTTATGGGATCCACGGCGACCTTATGGGATCCGTGGTGACCTTACGGGATCCGCAGTGACCTTACAGGACCTGTAGTGACCTTATGGGATCCAAAGTGACCTTATGGGGTCCACAGTGACCTTATGGGATCCATAGGGACCTTAGGGGGTCCACAGTGAACTTATGGGGTCCATAGTGACCTTATGGGATCCTTTTGGGGTAGATGGAGACCATATGGGATCCATAGCGACCTTATGGGATCCACTGTGATCTTATGGGACCTGTAGTGATCTTAAGGGACCCGTAGTGACCTTATGGGACCTGTAGTGACCTTATGGGACCTGTAGTGACCTTATAGGGTCCATAGTGACTTTATGGGATCCTTACGGGGTAGATAGAGACCATATGGGATCCATAGCGACCTTATGGGATCCATGGTGACCTTATGGGATCCACAGCGACCTTATGGGATCCGTGGTGACCTTACGGGATCCGCAGTGACCTTACAGGACCCGTAGTGACCTTATAGGA